>NC_136272.1:90026222-90096222 GCF_964187855.1 Myxine glutinosa | reverse complement strand
AGGTTGGATTTGAATCTTCTGGAACTTGAGCCGATCTCAGAAGGATTAACATGTCACAGGTGGTTGGTAAAAATCCAGCTAGGTCACTCAAAACCTTCAGGTAAGGGGCAACCTGTTTGTCTTACCTATCCGTGGCACCAGTCCATACTTTGTGGTTGACTTTTAAATGCCATCCAAGGCAAGCTGAATTGGGCACCAAAATGCTTCCTATAAAACAGCACCACCCATGTGCCGGTAAGTGCAGCAAGAGACGATTAAACAAAATAGATAGTGTTCATATTAACGTGGGCAATAAGAACCATTAGCACTCCTCATTTTAAAATGATGAGCAAAACCAAACACTCACCTGATCTCCTCCTTCCACTCACCAAGCCATTAAATCAACCACAATCTCCCTTCCTTAACCCCTCCACAACCTCTATCCTTGATCTTATAAAATAAGGGGAAAGCACTGCACTAAACAATCGTACAAAATGAAATAATTTTAAATGCGAGGTGAAAAGAAAATAATTTTGGCAAGAAAATGTGTATTTCAGGATAATTACATCATAGCACAGTTTAAAAAAAAAAGATATTTAAAAAAAAATAAAATAAGAGGCCCACAGACCACAACGCGCCATCCCATCCCCTCCAAACCAGCTTGTCCTTGAGTCGCTCTCCAAGAATCAGGAACTCGTTGTGACCCGTTTCCTCGTGGTGTAACACCTTGTAGATACCCACACGGCTGATACCGCCACCCGCCAGGGGCAGCCAGCCACCCGTCGAGTCGTCACGAGTCATGACAACAGCACGTACACGAACGATGTAACCATCACTGCAAGCAGAGGAAGTTACATACCAATATTAGACCAGGAAAAAACGCACGTACGCAAATGTATTCCAAGTATCTGGTATTGCAAAGGGTCAAAGTTTTTATTGCATTGCAAACAACCATCACCGCCATCGTACAATTACATAAGCAATGAATTGCAGTAACTTTGCGCGTACTGCGATAGCTTGTAACACCTGTAGCTTGTAACAGCTGTGCCATCTCCCAGAGGATTTTATCTCAAAAACAACAAGCGAATGTAGGTAAAGGTACAGGTCACAGTTTCAGAAATAGATATTTCACAAGATTACAACACGATGGCAAAAATTGGCAAAAATGTAGTGCACGTGCCTTCGAACCATCCAGGATTGGTTCGATTCCCGAATTGGTTCTTCACAGACAGGAAGTTTCATCAAAAAGTGTGATGCCGTCCCTCAGATGGATGTTAAGCCAGGTGCCCCGTCTACTGGCATTACTTGGTGGATGTTAAATATCCCACGGTGCCCTTCGCGAAGAGTAGGCGAGTTACCTCTGGCACCCTGAACAAATGAGCAATTCCTGCCCAAATCACCTTCAGTCGAACACCAGCCAATTCGTGAAAGACTTGGACCAGATACTTCCCCTGGCTGACCCAACAGGAAGGTGGGAATTATTGAGGCTATTCAAGTGCAGGTAGTAGTAATAGTAATGGATTTTTTAACAACCGTGCATCACATTTTCAAAGATTGTATAACAACACTTGCGAATGGCAATCCTCACATATTTCAAATTGTGAAATTAGGCACGAAAAGGTATACAAAATGGAATTTTTGTGCCCCTATTTCCTTTCCCCATACTTTTCACCATGTCCTACCAATCTCTCGTCAAAATAACCCACCACTCCCCCCCCCCCCCCCCCTTTCCTTCCACCTTAAACATTCCAGTGTGTCAAATTTCTCAGTCAAAACATCATGAACACATTCCGATCCATGGGGCTCAGAGACCCCAGAAGGATAATCTTTGAATATCAAAAGGGGAATGGCTCTTGTATCCAAGATTTAGGCTCATGGAAGAGCAAGGTAACAGAGGTTAAGTAATAAGGCAAAAGAGTAAGTGATAAGCCCCAATATTTAAGACCGAGTTGGCTTAAATCATTTGTTACCATTTCAAAAGAAGCAAAACTCAGATGTAACAGAGAAATACAAGATGTCATTAAATAAATAAGGTAGCAATTATCTAATTACTTAAAAGTGCCTTAAACTTCCTATAAGTGAAAGCTGTTCCTTTCAATTCATCTGCATTAGAATCCTTACATTTACTTAGGGAGGAATCTTGGGTGGTGTCATTTCCGCAACCATCCCAGGTAGAATTATTCCATATATGGTATAAATTATTTCTCTTTTATGGCCTTTTCAGACACCGAGAAAGGGAAAACTCACACGAAGCAACACCTGTCGAATAAGGTGGGTAATCAACAACTGACGCACAGACCACACAATGTGCACCGACGTCTTGTCAAAGCAAACAGCAGAGGCCCGCGTAGGGCAATCGGCAGTGGCCTACCAGCACTTGCTTCGGGATAGGTGACAATAAAAGATAAGGCAACAGTGATAGCATGGATGTGATAGCAGATGTGATAAAGAATCGACACAAAGCTGAAGTTTGGCAAGACAAAAGGAAGAGGCCCCAGCATGGCGGGCAGCAGTGGCTCACCAGCACTACTGCCAACAGTACAAGTATCAGGAGACAGAAATTAATGGAGATAGCAGGGGGAAAGATTTTTCCAAAGAATAAACAAACCCAATGGGGGCAATGTGGGACACAACTCTCCTTAATATGAAAACATCAACCAAACAGGAAGTGTGCAAACCAACATTTTAAACCTAAGTTTGATACGTGCTTCTGGCTCAAGGCCTCATCAGCAATACAAAAAATACTTTACCATGCAAGGCCGAGGGGTTATGTTTAATGGGATTATACAGGGCCCACCCCCTAAACTATAAAGGCAATCACAGACAAAACACTGCACTTGCACATCGGTAAACATATGTCAAACCGTACCAACCAATCAAGAGAAGGATGAACCAGATGAGAGAAAGCCACAAACAAACCGAAGTCCGCAATCCCGATGGAGATCTCTCGTGAGAATCGAGGAAGTAAACGGATGAAAATAAGCACGACAAAAAAGTTAAACCTTTGGCGTAAGTCCCAATCCCAAATGAGTCCCAAAACAAGCTTTTCACAGTTCCAAATAAGGAATCGCAGGAATATTTGTCACAATCGAGAGGAAGAAGATGCATGGCCCATAATGACACGTGTGGTCCTACCCATGGTGTACTGCACACATCAAGAGTGACAGGTAATTGGTTCAGGAGGTGAAAAGCAATGCTTCAAAGTGCTCAAACCCAACTCGTATCCCAATCCAGATCTTCACCAAAATCTAATCAAATTGTCCTTGTCACACACCCAACATGTCCACCAAGTTACATCCGAATCCGTTCAAAATATTTTGAGATACCCTGCTCACAAAAAGACAAACAGGGGTGAAGACATAACCTCCGTCAACCTTCAGTGGTGAAAGTAATGAATTACTACGAATCATGAAAATTCACCAGTCAGTTACTCCGAGAACGCGAAATTAAGCGCGAGGTTAAGCAATTGGTTCATGTCCGTTCATCTGTCTGTTTGTCTTATCAGTTTATGGTTGAGGAGCAACTTCTTTAAATCGAATGTTATATTTTGAACAGAATCGGAACGTGAAGAAGAAAAAAAGTTTGCCGCTTCTGCAGTAATTTGTCTCTGAATTTGTCCCGATCCTACCTGCACAGAGAAGAGTAAGATATTTTTTTACTCTGCTTGCCTGACAGTCAAACAAAATTGAAAATCATTCCAAACAGGAAACGTACTGTTTTTGAGGATGTTATAAAGGACACAAACAACAGGCACGAATAACTAATGTGACACGTCAGAAAGAGTGGAGTAATGGACACTGGGTAAAAGAGTGGAAAAACACGGAATTAATTTATTTGTATGCCTTTAAACCTTTATTTAAACTGAATATACTAGCAACGGTACCCGCCCTATGGGCGGTGCTTCAATTGGGAGGCCCAAATGAAAAAGCAAAATATCAGAAATTGAAGGCTTTTTTTTGTAAACGATTTATATAAACATCCGTTAAATCATATCACATGCAAATCATCAAAATCTAAACAGTATTTGTAGAATTTCAATAAAAGCCACATCACTGTTCATATCGGTAAATATTATTCCATCCTGTTTGGAAAAACTGGAAAATTGAAAAAATTGGAAAAATGGGGAAAACATTGGAAAAACAATATAGGCTGTTTTACTCCAGGGGGTCCCAGAATTACCCACCCAAAATTTTGTTGCGATCGGTTCAGCCGTTTATGCGGTACCTGGGAACGGACGGACAGACGGACATTTGGTGAATTATAGTAAGATACATTAACACTGTAGAACACAAATTACCTTCATAATACTTCCAAGAGTCTCCAGTTTTGTAGTACTTGGACATGTTCTATAGGGTATAGTGTGTGTAATAGGAGCTGTCAAGCACAGCCCCTGGGAAGTGGGCGTGGCATGTGAGAGTCAATTAATACAAAAACAACATAGTGTTAAATCACGATTGTATTGAGATATTATCCAACCAGCTCAATGTCGTCATGTGTTCACTTCCGGATTTGGGAGCAGGTCAGTATCGAGTCGATTTCAAATGTATGATGCTGATTGACCCTGCGTTCTATTGTGATCAATAGAGTCTCCATCTCCTCAAATCTGGTAGTTTGATTACCGTGTATAAGGGTGATGTATAAGACTGCTCCAGTGGCTCCAGTGCAGTAAATACTTGAACAATGCATGGGATATAAAGTTCCATGAACTCTCCAGTTCATTCAGCATTCCCATGTAAACACTTGCTTGGCACCTGATGATATGACTCCATACAAGTTCAAATCCCATATCGGCAATATCCTGCGTTCATTTATCCATCGTCGACCTACATCCTCATTAATGAGGTAAAAGTACACCGATATTTCCGAATGGTATTTTCCTGCATGTAACATACATTGCACAAACACACGCATTGGGACAGCATACACAAATTTGGAAGGAACCCTCCTCCCCCATCTGATAGTGTACATTTTCCCACAATTCCAAGCAGCACGTGCTTCACACAAAGCTGGTTTATTGTCGTGCATTTTGGGAAACTTAGCACTACTTTAGATCGGACATGTGCCAGCACATTGACGTTACATATCCTACGGTGTCTTTAGCCCAGAGTAGGTGAGTTATCGACGGCATCCTGACCAAATTACACCTTCCTGAATTAACTGATAGAGGACAGCACAGCCGCGCCCTACTAATTGGTGTTGCGAATCTGCAATGCCGCAAGTGGTGGATTTCTACCACAAAACTGCATAATGACATCACAAGCTTTGATTATCTCCTGAAACTCTTAAGTTGCTGGTTCATGGTCTTTATCACACATCTCCATCATCTAAGATGAAAATTGTGGGTGTAAATTGTCCATTAGCATGAAAAAGAAAGTTGAAAATACAGTATACATCATTTGTAAAATGCAGATTAAACTGGGCCTAGATTCACTTGAGGCAGCAGGCTGCATGGGTAGCTTTCCATGCAACCTGGGACGGTCAAGAGCGTTGAAAAAAGTGGCTCTGAATCCGTCTGAATCCGCTCGTACCCTGTCTGAATGGTTCTACACCCAGTCAATGGTGAATCTGCATATGGCGAATCCACGAATGTCACAGTTAGAAAGTAGAAACCCTCACGTCATTTCCTCATTCATATTTAAACTCAATATCTCTATTTTCATTCCAAACAGCATCATTCCAATCATAGATTAATACAAAAACAAAATACTTTGTTAAATCACGATTGTATTGAGATATTATCCAACCAGCTCAATGTCGTCATGTGTTCACTTCCGGATCTGGGAGCAGGTCAGTATCGAGTCGATTTCAAAATCATAATTTCATTGAAGAACTTATGAAAGCTCCTACCTACCTCACAACGTCCGCTGGGACCCCAAAAACGTTTTTTGTCAGAGCTAGCCCCAAAAATGGACACACAGACAGACACTCCTGTTTCATGGGAGATATATACAGTCACGTAAAAAAGTAAGTACACCCCATGTAAAGTTTTGACTTTTTCAACATATTTCAACATGCAGCTATTTGATCTTCATTTCAACAATATTGATAGATAAAGGTGATATAATATAACAAATATCATGAAACATTTACATTTTGTAGTCCATTGTATAATTTAAATAACCATAAATGCAAATTTCGCATGTGGAAAAAGTAAGTACACCCTTGGCTCTAATCTAATAGGTGATATTGCCCCCTTTGGCAGAAACAACCTCAAGTCGGCGTTTCTTATAACTGTCTACCAGTCTCTGACATCGACTGGGAGGAATTTCTGCTCTCGGGCTGAACTTGCTGGGGCGGCCTGGCCTGAACAAGTTGGCAGTTGTTTGGAATCTTCTCCACTTGTAGATGATCTTCCGGACAGTCAAATGATTGATTTCAAATTGTTTGGAGATCTTTTCAAATCCCTTCTCAGACTCGTAGGTATCTATACCCTTCTTTCTGAAGGCCTCAGAGAGCTCTTTTGATCTAGGCATGGTGACGCCACACACTTCAACAACAAAGAGCAAACCAAACTAAATGTCTGAGGTTTAAATAAGACAGGTTCCTCCAAGATCCTCTCTAACGATGTTCTAATCATTTGCACCTGAGCTGGTGCACCTGATTCTAATTTTAGGTATTTGAAGTAGTGATAAATATAGGGGTGTACTTACTTTTTCCACATGCGAAATTTGCATTTATGTTTATTTAAATTATACAATGGACTACAAAATGTAAATGTTTCATGATATTTGTTATATTATATCACCTTTATCTATCAATATTGTTGAAATGAAGATCCAATAGCTGTATGTTGAAATATGTTGAAAAAGTCAAAACTTTACATGGGGTGTACAGTGATCCCTCGTTTATCGCGGGGGTTACGTTCCAGAACCCCCCGCGATAGACGAAAAGCCGCGAAGTAGCGACCATATTTTTATTTTATTATTTATATATATTTTTAAGCTTTATGACCCTCCCCACACTCCTATTAACCTTTCCCACACTCTTATTAACCTTTCCCATACTCTTATAAACACTTCCTATACTCTTAAACACTTTTTACACTCTTAAACATACGTAATTTTAACAACATATAAAATTCTAATGGGTACTCACCATTGAAGATACTGTAGCGACCCATGGGGTTCCCCAAGCAAGACCAGCATCAGAATCTCCTTGCTTCAGCCGGTGACGTCACCGGCGGGGATCCGCGGCGCAAGTGGCTGGTCACGTGACCACCAAAGCGTGTCACGCGTGCGGGTATAATCAGCTACACCTGTTGATCACGTGACCACCGAAGCACGCCACGCTTGAGAGGCGTGGCTTTCGGTTTCGGTTCCTGGTTGTGCTTTATAATGCAGCCCGATAAATGGGCTTTACAGTGTTCCCGAGTTGGTTTTGAGAATAAATATCTTCTCGGACGAGTTTGTGTCTTGCCCGTCATTTCGTCCGTATCAAGCAAGAGCCCCGGCTCTTCAATACGACAACTTGCGTGATGAAGATGATGATGAATTAGCTGTGCAGTACTGATGACGATGAAGGTGATGACGATGATGAATGTACTGCACAGCCAGAAAGAGCATTACAGTTACCCATTATGTGGGTAACTCGCGCAAGTGGAAGCTGCCGCATCTGCGTTTTCCATACGCACGACTCTTTGTCTCTCCTTCTACTGTACACTATGTACAGTATTTTATTTCTTGTAATATGTTTTAATAACTGTATTTTTCTTATTTTTTTTACGTTTTTTAATTTTTTAGGCTAGAAAATGCTTATTTTACCACAAAAATATTTAAAATAATAGTATATAAAAATCCATTTATACCGCAAAATCCCGCGATATAGCGAAAAATCCGCGATATAATTTTACATATACTAGCGAGAAAAACCCGCGATGTACCGAAGCCGCGAAAAGTGAACCGCGATATAGCGAGGGATGACTGTACTTACTTTTTCACGTGACTGTATATTTATATTGTTACGTTTGCAGGCGGTAGGCAGTGATTACTTTAGTTCAGGTAGATTTGTATAGGTTGGTGTGCTCTGATTGTCGTGCAGAAGAAGAACCACCTCAATGTACTACAAGTTGGCACTTTGTATTTGGACCGGACTGTCGGATTAAGTTTGTATCTTCGTCCCCATTACGAGGAGTGGGGCATGTTAACTAGCTCAGGGATTATGGGTAACTATCCCTTGTTAGTGTAGCAGCATAGCAAACCTGTTGTGCATTTTGTGATACAAGCACCAAATTTGGCACAAATGTACATTAATATGTTGCGAACATTTTCAGATATTGGGCCACTTGAAATTCTCTCTTTATGTCCGCCATATTGGATTTCAAAATGGCCGCCACTTGAAATCTACATTTGCTATTATCTCTGGACGTAATGCAGCTATTGACTTGATTCTGGTATCTAAATGTATGTTTTTGGGGGCAAGGAATCCAATGGTACCAATTTCAACTTAATATTATCTATCACAGTCTGTTATATAATTTTATTTGGAAATTATCTAGGCAAATATTGGATTCAACACAATACTTTGAAAAGAATGTCTTAGTTCTGTAAATGTCTTAGGTATAATACTGACATGCTACATGGTCTAGTATTTGAGGCTAGGTGTACTGGTATCTGAGGCTAGGTATATACCGGTACTGAAGATACGTGTACATAAACAGTGTCATGTTAACAAGTTCAGCATTGCCACAAGTACATGTATGTTGTTGACTCATCGTCATGTGCAGTCCCCTTCACACACACAGAGGGCTGTGCACTGAAGGGCAGCCTTTTTGCACTTGCAGCGCCTCACACACCCTTTCTTGCACTTGCAAGAAACCAGCTCAATGCAGCTGTGAGCTGCCTCAGTTAGCCTGGTCCAGTAAGGTGTGTACTGTCCTTCTCCAGTCCTTGACCAACCCCAGTTGGTTGGTGGAGGGAGCTCTGGTGCTGGCAGCAGTATCTGACCCCACACATGTCCACCTTGATACACTGCCCTCTTGACATGTTCCTCCAGAGCTGCCTTCGTTGGAGGGATGAGCTGCACATTGTTCTTCCTTGCGAAGAGTTTCCTCCTGGCCTTGTCAATGTCTGTGCATTTGCTGGTTCGATCATACAACAGGATCACGAACCTCTCGATGATGCGCATTGCATCGTCTGGTATGTCACGAGGTGCAGAGGACAGCAGCAGCAGCGCCTCAGTGAGTTCTGGCAGTACCGTCCAGACTGCCCACGCAGTGTTCTTGCCATGTCTATGAAAACTAGACACAGTGTCGCATCCAGTTAGAGCGTGGAACATTGGCAGTGCACGAGCCTTCTCTCGTCCCAATCCAGCTGCTATTTCGTGTGCTGCTAGGTATCGGAAACTCTGGCCTGTTCCGAATGCCAGCCACAGTTTGTCTTCTGGTTGCAACTCCTGTGCCAGGGACACTGCCAGCACCACAACATCGGTGTCTACAGTCCGGATGAGTATTGCATGGTGTCCATGCTGGACTGCGTGAGATGCATGCAGCAACATCCGACTGTCAGCCTCTTCATGGTTACATGGGGCGAGTGAGGTCAGATCTGGCAGTAGTGGCTTGCTGAGCACTGCCTCTCCATCAGTAATGACGAGTTGCTTGTCCTCCTGGTCAAACCATTCCATGAGAGCTGCTGAGAGGAACCTGAACAGGGATGTCTTCTCCTCTCTGGCAACACCAGTCTTCAAACTCCGGAAGGTCCTCTGCATCCCTGGTTTCTCCCAGACAGTAGTGGTTGTAGGCACGGTGTTGCAGGATGTACAGTGCTGCTGCAGTGATTTGATGAGCTCTTCTTGTGCGGGTGACGTGGGCAGCTCGTAGGAAGGAGTCGGCCGTCCCTGGCGTTGCAATCTCAGCTTGCAAAATCTGCAAATCTTGCAAAAATCAAATCTCTGAATCTGAGATGGCCCAATATCCAGATCTTTTCATAATATGATAGTCTACTAGTGTGCCAAATTTGGTGCTTGTATCACAAAATGCACAATTCTTTTGAATATTTGGGCTAAGCCGCCCCACTATATACGTCGTTACCTCTGTATTTATTCCTTTGTTCCTTTTGACAATGCACCACACGTAGGGCTAGAATCCCACATTTAAACGCCCTAATAAAAAAACATACCGGAAGCCAGGACATTGAGCGCTGCCGCTGACAACCCTGACTTTGGAGGCACACATAGGTCGGGCAGGCCGAGGCCACACACCGAGGAGCCGTGACTGGGCAGGGTTTTTGATTGACGGGAAGGACTGGTAAGAAGCAACTCACTGATTGGCGAAGCACGACCGATGACGTCCGAGCGGCACGCACAAAGTAGTTGGAGCGGCGGACATTTTCCTTTCTTGTTCTGGATGTTAAAGTGAACGGTTGTGCTTGCTCTCTGCACGGAGAGGCTTCATCCTAAATGCCCGCGTTCTGAGACTTTGCTGGTGGTCGTGAAGAGGCGGAAGAGCCGTGGACGGAGAGCTGCAGTATTCCAGGCATGAACGACGCGTGGACGAGCGCTGCTGGCTCGCTGCAGTGCGAGATACAGCAAGGCCTGGGTTCCTGCCAACAAACGGGCGGTTCCCACCAACGAGCGAGCGGTTCCCACCAACGAGCGAGCGGTTCCCGCCAACGAGCGAGCGGTTCCTGCCGACGCACCGGGCGATTTTGACGACCCCTAACGAGACCCCACCAGCGATCAAAGTTAAGTGCACACACAAACATTTCTTTTCAGTTATCCTTCCCGTTTGTCTGTTTTCAAGTCTGTTTGTGGGGACGTCCCAGTTAGGAATTTAGTTTATCACACATTTTCTTTGTACCGGCATTTATTTAAATAAACCTGTTATTTTTGGACATTTTAAATCCGTTTTCGTTTGAGTTTTTTTTTGCAGGTTTGAGGACTGCCAGTGGGATCTGTGGGGGTAAGCGCTCTGGTCCCCCCCCCCCCCCCACTCCCTCTTGCTTCCCCACGCGTATTCTCCGCTATATTTTTGAACTGAACGCTTCGGAGTTAGAGCTTGTTTGGCCTTCCGTGCTACCCTAAGGTATTCACCAAGGGTAGTCACGCAACAATATATATGTGTATATATAGGTTGCACAACAAGAGGTTGCCTCAATCACAAAAAAGCAAAAAGCATGAACATCACAATGGGTGGTGCAACAAAAGTCACAGCACTGCAACACAAAGGCACGCACCTGAATAAAGTCAAAACAAAATGACACAGGAATGGACACAACACTCCCAACAGTCAAGGACAGAATGACAGCAGTCCTCAATATCGTGTGTCCTCCCTGAGCTGTGATGCAGGCTATACACCTCCGACGCATGCTCTGTACCAGGCGTCTGATGCGGTCCTGGGGAAGTCTGTCCCACTCCTCCTGCAAGCTTTGAATGAGCATTTGCCGAATGACAGCCGTTGATCTCCTCGATGCAAGAGGTCGACCAAGCTCATCCCATAAATGCTCAAAGGGATTGAGGTCAGGGGAATAAGGCATCCATGGCATCACTTCAACACCCTGTTCCTGGAGGAAGTTGGTGGTCAGGCAAGCAGCATGGGGTCGAGTGTTTTCCTGCTGGAAAACTGCGATGTCAGGATGAGCCTGGAGAAATGGCAGCAGCTGAGGTCTCAAAACTTCATTGAAATAACGCTGGCAAGTGAGATTGCCTTCAAGGACGACCAGAGGTGTCCTGAAACGGGTGGAAATGCCGGCCCATGCCATCACACTGGGTCCTCCCCAACGATTGATCTGGCGAATAAAGATTGATGCATACCTTTCCCCACCTCTGCGCCATACCCGTTGGCGCCCATCAGCAGCATGGAGGCAAAATCTGGACTCATCGCTGAACAAGAATGCACTCCACTGTTGCACTCCAGGGCATCCCAATTCACCAAATCGAACGCTTTGTGGAGATCAACATAGGCTGCAAGCAGCCCCTGACGAAACTCTTGCTTGCGCTCAGTGAGGACCTGCAGCGCAAGGATACGGTCAATCGTTGACCTCTTTGGGGTAAAGCCCGACTGTCCGATACTCCAGAGGCCGATACTCCAGAGGGCATCCCAATTCACCAAATCGAACGCTTTGTGGAGATCAACATAGGCTGCAAGCAGCCCCTGACGAAACTCTTGCTTGCGCTCAGTGAGGACCTGCAGCGCAAGGATACGGTCAATCGTTGACCTATTTGGGGTAAAGCCCGACTGTGTCCAGCGTCGATGCTGCAGGCACCATCTTAGTCTGTTCTGTCAATGCACTGCGATCAACACTGGGCCTCTACAAGGACGTCTTGCCACCAGGCCCCGACTTCTCAAGCGCCTCCACACAATAGAGACACTGATGCGGTTGTTGTGGCGACCTTTTGTCACTGCAGCTGTTTGCGTCGCAGGGCGGAAACGATCACGAAGATGCTGCACAACAATCCAGCAGTCTTGGTTTGGGGTGGTTACCAGTGGTCTTCCTCTTCGTGGACCATCATTCACAGTTCCAGTTTCACCGTAACGTCTGGCCAGGTTGGAAATTGCAGGCTGTGAGCAACCACGAGGTTGAGCAATTGTTCGCTGGCTTACACCAGTCTCAAGCATCCCCAATTGCCCTTAAACGTTGTTCAGATGTCAGGCGTGGCATCTGAATTTTCTTGTTGCTTTCCCTGTCAGAAGCCTCTAGAGTGACTATAGACAGCCGTAAATGAATGTCTAACCACGAGAACTGAAGGATTTCATTATGAGGGTCATTATTTAAAGGGAACGATCCCTATACAGAACCACTCAAGCATGCCATTGTTGATCAACCAGGTGATTGAAGTGAAGTTCCCGTTACATAATCAGCCATTACAATTGTATAAACGAGTTTGTAAAGCTGCACATTTCAAAAAATGCACAAAGCTGCACAGTAAAGCTGCACAAAAAAATCAAGGTCAGAGATCTTGACACTCCCAAACCATGCACCGCAGCCTGACCTCTCCAACATCCTCCCCAGAATCCAGTCCATACAAGCGTTGAAGAGTGTGGGAGCCAGTACACACCCCTGCCGAACTCCAGTAACAACTATAAATAAGTCAGAGATGGAGCCACCACACCTCACAGCACTCTCAGTACCAGGGTATAGTTCAGAGATTAGATTGATCAGTGTTGGTGGCACCCCACGAAGACCAAGAATACTCCAGAGGGCATCCCAATTCACCAAATCGAACGCTTTGTGGAGATCAACATAGGCTGCAAGCAGCCCCTGACGAAACTCTTGCTTGCGCTCAGTGAGGACCTGCAGCGCAAGGATACGGTCAATCGTTGACCTCTTTGTGGTAAAGCCCGACTGTTCTGGTCGCTGGTGCTCGAGCAGATGGCGGCGAACCCTCTCAAGAATTATCCAAGCAAAGACCTTGCCCGGCACCGAGAGTAACGTCACCTCTCGGTAGTCGTTGCAGTCCTGGTGATCACCCTTCCCTTTCCAAAGGGGGACAACAAGGCCCCTCTTCCAGTCAGTTGGGATGATGCCTGTGCTCCAAACAGAGCACAGAACTGCATGCAACGACTCAAGTACAGCATTTCCGCCAGCCTTGAGAAGCTCAGCATGGATGCGACAAATCCCAGGAGCTTTGCCCCGTTTCAGCCGGTTTCAGCCTGTGTTTCCACAAGTGAAGGTGGATCACAGTTAATTGGGAGGTCAGCATTTGGGATAACAACACCCCTGACATCCAACTCAAAAGCAGGTGGGTCAGCCTGGTACAGCCGCTCAAAGTAACCGGCCCAGTGGGCCTTCACTTCAGACTCCTCTGTCAAGAGGCCGCCACCCTTTAACGGCAATACACCTAGGCACAGGCTTAGAGGAACACAATGCATGGATTCCTCTGTAAGCAGGACGAGAATCACATGTCCACAAGTGATGCTCTACCCTTTCACAGATTCCTCACACATAGACCTCCTTGTCCGCCTTCAGCGAGCGTACAGTTTTACACCTCAGCTCCCGGAACAGTTCAGCTCTGCCATCAAGCTTGGCCCTGCGACTCTGGTCGATGGGATCGAGCGTCTCCTGAGAGACAAAGTTCTTCTTCACCTGCTGGTGGGTTCCAAGACAGCCACTGGCAACATCAAAGATGGTGCTCTTGAAGGCACTCCACAACTCCTCAGGATCCCCTGAAGCATCCAGACCCCCAAAACCCCACTCAACCTGCTCGCAAACTCCTCAGCTACCCTCTCCTCCTTGAGCTTGCCCACATCCAGCCTAGGCTGGGATGATAGCATTCTCTTGGATTTGAGCTGCAATTTCAGAGTTACTACAACAAGCCTGTGGTCAATGTTGAGGAACTGAGCACTCCAGTGCACTCTAGTTACTCAGCACCCCGGTTACAAGTTAGGTCGGTAACATTTTTTTTTCTTTACCGAATGGGACCTTTGACCTCTTGACCCCAAAACCTAATCAGTTAATCTTTACATCATTATACATCCCTCTACCAAGTTTGACTTGGATCCCTTCAGCTGTTCTATCACGGATGGACACGCAGACGGACGGACAGCCTGAACAACGTACGGACACAGAACGTTCCACACCATCCCAAGATTGAACGAAGCTTCATCCAACTGCCAAACATATTCTATGATGTAGATGTTATAGCAACCCAGAACATTACGCTTCGTCAAATATGTCAAAACAATCTCAACGTAAGGCCTTCTATCGGTGTCATTTTGGTGGTTTCTCAACAGCGGTTCGGATTCAAAATGGTTTCTCTTAATTCGACACCTTCAAAGAGTCACCTTATCCATTCTTAACAATCGGTGATAATTTGCTCGTTAACTTCTATCTTCACTAACCGATTGGTAACGAGCAAGGTCATCGGTCAGTGCGCTTTAGCAACAGCCCCCTCGGCTCTCCTCTTTCTTCTCAACCGGCCTTTTCTCAGACGGAAAGGAAAGGCCTTTTCTCAGACAGGTTGATGGGCTCACGGTGGCCTGATCACCTTTTCTGTCCTGTCATTTGCATATTCCCCATTCAAGGTAAATGCACTTTCATTCACAAACCCATTTGTTATTACCCACTCCAGCTCAAGCTACTCCTCAGCACCCCGACCCTCAAAATCATTTCCGAAAATGCATCCTTTTGTGCTCTTCCCTGCAGTCATTCAAGATGGCATCTCATCACCACCTGTCATTTATTTTCAGCCCATTAACCTTTCTAATCTTACAAACCCTTTCTAATCGATCCCTCCCCCTTCCCATGCTTCCTCCCTCTCCCTCCCCCCCTTCCCATGCCTCCTCCCCCCAAGCCCTCTCCCTCCCACAGATCTCCCGATGTCCCTGCTCTCCATCTTGTTCTCCCGCTCCCTTTATCATATGTTTTATGTGTCAGTTTGTCTTTTTTGTGATTAATGTTAGCTCTTACACGAGCCTCGACCTTGTATACAATAAATAAAATAAATAAAATAAAAATAAACCCTGCTCCGCTCTATGGCTGCAGCTGTACCTCAGTGTCATATTCATCGTTTGCTTGTTCCTTACCCACAATCCTTTTGTCAGTTTCCCCACCTTCTCAACCATGTTAGGCATAGGCTGTATTTATATTCCCTCTCTCCAAATCCAGGGCGGGAATTTTGAATTTGGCCTGCCTGGTAACGATCGACCTTTTTCACAACATTGGTTATTCGACATGGCAAAGTGAGTGGGAGAGCTGCAGCCTCGAGTTTATTCCCAAAGTATGGAATACTCCATGATGCCACATCCGACCTGCAAAGCACCATGGCATCGTTTGTAGTCAGATCCTATTTATGGAATGCAAGGTGCGAACCCCCCACTCGGAGAAGTGTTCAACATTTCACAATGCCAGCAAGACAAACTATTATTAAAAGACAAACATTATGAAGTTGTCGTAGCTCGATATAAAGTGTTCTGCTGTGATGGAATATGGCAAAGTTTTCAACCTTTTCACTATCTATCTCAACAAAAAGAGGATACTCAAACACTTGGGCTTTAAGACTGTAATGTGGTCATTGCAGGAAGAATGTTTCTCAACAATAACACGCATTTCACAGTAACGGGTCAAGTTACGAGTCGGCTTCTTCAATGAGCACTGGGAGTTAAATATTACAACATCTATGTATTACATTTCAAACGTTAACAGATTACAGGATTACAGGTTTGTGTGCACATCTTATTCATAAATAAGGTAAAGAAAAGAAGTTAAATAAATAGCTCGTGGGGATGGACAGTTATTTCCCCACGGTTTCTGAGAAGATTTTAAAATTAAAAACAAGTCAGAAGACGACGATGGTTCACGAGCGAGCGGTATTCATTGACAAAGGACGGACTATAACCGAAACAGGCCCGGACAGGCCAGGCCCGGAAATGTCAAAACGAAGGTTGCTGACCTTGAAATGAGATAGAAAATAATGTATAATCAGTTATGAGGTTAGTTAACTACACAATACCGAAAATTCGGTGAAAAATTAAATGAAAAAAAAAAAATGAAAAAAAAAATGAAAAATCGAGCTCCGTGGGGCTCGACACATGACATTGGCCTAATCAGATATCGAAACCCCTGTCAGATTCCACCAAACCCCTCGGAGAAGATGTAGCTTGAACTCGATTACCCCCTAAAAAGACATCTTTTTCGGGCGTGGCTCCGCCCACAATGGGCGCAATACGCCCACTCTTGGCAGGACATAACTAGATCATGATATCAACCTCCCACCCAAGTTTCATCAAGATCGGATGATATCATCAGGTAGTTATGCTGCGGACAGACAGACACACACAGACAGATGCACATACATGACGAATATAGTGGTCACTTGATAACTCGTGAACCAATTACCTGCATTTGAAGCGAACCTCCCACCCCTCCTTTTCAGCCTCTTATATGGGTAGATCTGGATGGGGAGCACAACCCCATGAGATGTTAATGTTCTGATGTATCGCACAAAATTCGGTCCATATCGGTCATGTAGTTTGTGTGAGGAAAATGTTTAGAGAATATGGGGGATGAGGGGAGGGAGGCCGTAGCCCCTTTCTGGGGGAGATACGTCCATGGGGAGCACAACTTAAGGTTAGGGCATGGTCATGATGCCGCACGGCCAGTTTGGTCTGCATCCGGTTCTCGGTTTCTGTGAAGATTTTTGAATGAAATACCAAAATTTGGGGCAAAACCCCCCTTTCACCACACTTAAATAGGCGGATCCAGATGGGGAGCACAACCCCATGACACCTTCCTGTGCTGATGCATTGCACCAAATTTGGTCCGTATCGCGCAAGTAGTTGTGATGTTTTCGGGAAGAATTAGGACTTCAGGGCCTTGTGGTGAGTTTTGTCTTGATCTGTCTGGCGGTTTCTGAGAAGAAGATTTTTGAATGAAATACAAATATTTGGGCCAGCACCCCCCTTTAACCCCCTTTATAGGGGGTGCATCCACATGGAAATCATAACGCCATAAGATCTTGCTGGCCTGATGCATTGTACCAAATATGGTCTATAACCAGTCGCGTTGTTTGTGAAGGAAAGATGTTTGAGTCAAATGTTAACGGACATAGGTATGGACGGATGGTTGGATACCGGAACCCACTACATGAGGTTATTTCAGAGAAATAACCTAAAAAGGATGTGTGGTGACAACATCATTGGAGATGCAGAGATAAGGGAATAAGCATCAATATTCACATCACCACATACATATAACTATTCTTTAAAATATCTATCATATCAGGAATAAATTATAAAAGATACCTTCGGAATAAGGAAAGGTTGTACTAAACATATTTACTTTGTCTTTTATAGTATAATATTGGGAAATACATGCCTGCTCTCTCCAGGAGTGGATTATGGTGTCAGAAAAATAACTTGCACAATGGCATATGTACTGTCCCCCAAACACCTTTTATTAGCCCCCATTGGACTTGGTCCGAAACGGGGGCTTATGGATTGGGTCTCGTCCGTCGGAGCGTGCGTCTGCAACCATATCTCAGAGATGCATGGACCCATTTTGTTCATACTTGGCACAAAGACAATACATGAGGGTTGTACATATGCACATCATTTTGTTTCGCGATGCGATCAAAGATGGCCGAATGGCGGCCATTTTAGTTGGAAAGATAAACCCGATGATGAACACGTCCTCAACCATGTCTCAGACATGCATTTACCGATCTTGTTCAAACTTTGCACACAGACACCGAATGAAGGCTTACATATGCACGTCATTTCTTTTTTCGATATCAGATCCAAGATGGCCAACTGGCAGCCATTTTGTTACTTCAATGTGTCCCCAACCATTTCTGGACATGTTTGGACTGATTTTGTTCAAACTTGGCACAAAGACAACACGGGAGAGTATACATATATGCAGATTTTGTTTTGTAGTCCGAGCAAAGATGGCCGACTGAAGGCCTTTAACTCCGTACAGCAAAATTACTAAAACCATGGGGGCCATGACATTTTATGGCTTTTTCTTCTTGTCAAAAATGTGGTTGTGCACCTTCCTCCCTCCCTCCTGTCCCCCCCTTAAATATATTCTGGTTGTTCCACATCCTTCCCCCTCCCGCTTTATAAAAATTGTGGTTGCACTAACCTCACCCCTTTTATAAATGTTCTGGTTGAACCCCTCCCTCCCTTTGATCCCCACTTTTATACTTCAAATTGACCTGGACTAATATGTATACTTTATCTGCCTGTCTGGGTCATCTCTCCCACGTTCAGGGGTGAGGTACCATTTTAATGGTGCCAATGACCAGCTCACAGGTACAGAAACTTTGGTGGAGATCGGCCAAGGGGGTGTGTTTAATCCTACAACGTGCATACGAACTTTTAAACAATCGGTGTATTTTGTTACGATTCTTATACAAGATAAAATGTTCGATACATAAAACATTGGGAAAGAACTTGTGAGAGTCAAAGAACTGATCAGGACATTTCCTTTGGCATTTTAGAAATATCAAAAACATCAAATTAAAAGTGAAAAAGTTAAAATTCCAATTTAAAAAAATCAAAATGAATAAATAAATAAATAAAACTGGACAGCAAATGCCAAGCTGTATTCATTTTAAATAATCCCGATGAACATTGCCGAATATAATTGAAATTGTATTAGATATTCAGAATTGAAGATATAAACCAGAACAATGTGACTGTGTCGCCAATATGCCTCCGCATAGTCCCACAACGGGTAGATGCCCTCGTTCACTGTCCTAAAAATAAACAAGTTTGATTTAAATCCCTTCAGCTATTCTCAAGTATCACATTTTCACCAGACATGACAGGTTTCACATCGGTCGGTGAAGCAGTTTCAGAGAAGAGATTTTTTAAAATATCGGCTTTCAAGCTGATATGGCTGCCATACCACATGACATATGACCTATAGAAATGTACACTTTGCATATGTATGGTTAGGGGATCATGTTTGGTTAAGTTTCGTGTTGATTGGATAAGGTTCGTTTTTCTATCAAAGATAGCTGCCAAACCACGTGACCTACATCATTTTCAAACTATATGCAACAGGTGAGTAACAGTGCTGTTAGATGATATTTGTAAAATTTCGCATCGATAGGGTGAGCGGTTTCAGAGATATAATTAATTAATATTTTCCTTAAATCCAATATGGCTGCCAGACCATGTGACCTATGATGTCATAAATTTAATATTTCAATACAAATGGGTCATAGATCATGTGCATGCAATTTCAGATTTTTAGGATAAGGAATTCGATTAAAACATCTTTGGCTGGTATACCACTTCACCGATGATGTCATCATTATCATGCTTTTGTTCCCCATTGGGAGTACTTGACAATGTGCAAAGTTTAAAATTGTTCCATTCAGCGGTTTCCGAGAAATCATTTTTTAATTATTTGCTTTTAATCAAAGATGGCTGCCATACCACGTGACCTATGACGACACAATTATCAGCAAAACATTCTACATGGGTGTCACTCCTACCCTGATAGTTTCGTCTCAATCGGACACATGGTTGCTGAGAAAAACGAGGTTTAGCCCGGACGGACAGACGGACGGACGGACAACCCGAAAACAATAAAAATATAAATCAACCAATTTCAGACAATTCAAATAATCTGCAGTTTAAAAACAAAGACTATAAACCGAATTGGCTACCCAACCACACAATGGATTTATAAATACCGAAAGGAAGAAGCCATGAATAAATACATGACGACGAAACAAAGAAAGGTACTTGCACACATTTGGCCATGACAAGCACATTTGTATTCACATGGCCGACCAACTTGCAACGACAAACTGTTTCCTTTCACAATGTGCAAACATCCACAACTGGCAACTGTTTAGGAAAGGAATCCTCAAGCACTGTGAAAATGGCTTGAGGGTGGAGGGGAGGAAGAGGGGGAGAAACTTCAGAATGGGTAATGCATCCACACGACCTTTGTCAGTTGACATGAATTTGAAACGCAATGTGTCATTAATTTACCTGTCTGGGAGCGGAAACCAACAGACCACATCAAACGGTGGTGCAAAATGTACTAGTTGTTTCTATAACTGCTGATGTTGAAACACAGCTTCTGAATGAATGTCAGGCTACACCTGGGAAAATCTTGGACCAACATCACATGCTCGGAAGGCAAGCACGTCTGTCAAGAAAAGGTGCAACCACACGTAAGGTGTGTGTGACACAACATCACAGAAGGACATCCAGGTATACTAGGGGCACCGAGTCAGTCATATCCTCTTATTTAAAATATGAACTCTGTGAGTGCAGACATTGCACCATTCATGAACCACATTAGGCTGGCGGGACACAGTGGGAAAAATTTGGCCTTAGGTAAAACACAGGCTATGCACCAGAGTTTGCACACCACATGTGGGACAACACCCCACGAGGAGCATTGGGGAAAATGGTAAATACACAATAAGAAATGCATAGTTGTCTGCATGCCGCTTTGGGGAAAGAAAAGCAGAGAAGGTATGTGTGGGTCAGGGTTCTGCGGTTGGAAAGCTTGGCTCGGCCAGGTCTGGTCTTGTTGACTATTTTCAGCAGAGGAAGGAAGGAAGCATCGTTTATCCTAATGGATACTCCTCTGGGAAAATATGGCTTCCAGACAGCGACCTCCCTCGCTCTGACATAGTTACGCTTCCGTTATTTCCCTGCTGGAATGTATTAAAATCCCAAGGCCAGGGATCTCTTCTCTTCCTACAAAAAGTGTCTGGCAGTGGCAAGCACAGGCCAATGCCATTTTGCAAGCGAGAAAGAGAGAAAAAAGTGCATGTTCTTACGAACAGGGCAACCCATTCTATTTGAACTCTTTCCGTTGCGCTCAAGCCCTCCAACATGTGCTTATTTTTCCTGCTTAGCTAAAAGGAGAAACTTTGGAATCACTTCTGCTGTGCCAATGTGACTACAAACCTCCTTGTGAACACAATTTCAAAAGGCTCTACAAAACACAAAATCCTGCTCTGCCGCTCTATCTCACCCTCTCTCTGTTCTCTTCACCCTCTCTTTGTTCTCTCACCTTCACCACTCCCCTGTCTCCACCACTCCCCTGTCTCTCCCACTCCCCTGTCTCTCCCCTGCTGCATGTCTCCCCCACACCCAGCATCTCCCCCACGCCCTACATCTCCCCAGCGCCCTGCATCTCCCCAGCGCCCTGCATCTCCCCGCACCCTGCATCTCCCCCGCTCCCTGCATCTCCCCCGCTCCCTGCATCTCCCCCGCTCCCTGTCTCTCCCCCGCTACATGTCTCCCCCAGCACCCTGCATCTCCCCCATGCCCTGCATCTCCCCAACGCCCTGCATCTCCCCAACGCCCTGCATCTCCCCCACGCCCTGCATCTCCCCAGCGCCCTGCATCTCCCCCACGCCCTGCATCTCCCCAGCGCCATGCATCTCCCCGCGCCTTGCATCTCCCCAGCGCCCTGCATCTCCCCCAGGCCCTGCATCTCCCCCACGCCATGCATCTCCCCCACGCCCTGTATCTCCCCAGTGCCCTGCATCTCCCCCACGCCCTGCATCTCCCCAGCGCCCTGCATCTCTTCCACGCCCTGCATCTCCCCCAAGCCCTGCATCTCCCCCATGCCCTACATCTCCCCCACGCCCTGCATCTCCCCCACGCCCTGCATCTCCCCCACGCCCTGCATCTCCCCAGCGTCCTGCATCTCCCCTGCTCCCTGTCTCACATCCCGCTCCCTTCCCCGCTTCCTCTCCCCCCCATTCACCTCTGCACACTCTTCTCTACATGTCCGTGCTCTATCCCTTTTAAACGTCTTTAATGTCTTAATTTCCTTTTCAGTTTTTTTTCACGATCACGATTCAGTTGTTACTTATATTTGATATATGATGTGCCATACTCTTTACTGAGTGTCTGTGGCGCCAAAGCGGCTTCCTGAGCAATGATTATACTGGGTGGTTTGCCATTGCCTTCCCAGCAGTCATTCGGGTAGGAATTTTGAATTTGGCCAGAGTGCTGGCGATAGCTCGCTCACTCTTCGTGAAGGACACTGTGGGAATTTTTTGACGTCCGTCAACTAATGTCAGAAGACAGGACGCACAGTTTAATGTCCATTGGAGGGATCCACACATTGATGATTTACCAGTCTGTGAAACACCTCGGCATGCAATTTTTCCCACATATATTAATTTAATTATCCAATCCTGTTCATTAATCTAATTGCTTCACTACGCCCCCAGTGGTGTTTATAATATAGGACATGGATTTGTCCCCCCCATTGGAGGAAAACCCTCTCATGTTCAGGCCATCTGTACCCTGCTACCTCGTAAAGTTAGGGGGCTCGATCCATATTGTTACGGATTCGTAACTTCCGTTGTTGTGGTTTTCACCCACTTGACATATTTCTGATATTATGTACTATTATTATTCTCAAAAGGTTTATTATTCATGAACAGTTATCTAAAGTTAAAAAGGCTAACTTTAAATGATACCGGAAACCGAACCGGAAGACGATGGGAGAGAAGAGGAAGAGGCGTGGCGAGCAAAGTCGGAGAAGACGCGTGACGTCGAGGCTCCGTAGCGAGCGTGGTCTACCGAAAGTCGCGAGGGAATTTTGAGTTCCTTGAAAGGACATCTGGCGATAGGAATTATCGCTGGAATTGAGAAATCTACGTAGTCAGGCTTGGGCGCTGAGATTTCGACGAATCCTCGCCTAGTCGCATCGACTCAAGTAAGAGCCGTCGGCCATTTTTAACCTCGTGCTTCGGACACCTACAAAGGTTTTGTTTCTCGTCAGCTTTACCCCAACATCCTACCCTGTCGGGGATGTGTGTGTGCGACTGCTTCGTCTCCAATTACGTTGCGGTTTGCTGATTGAGCGGTGAAGGTGCTCCTCTGGAGGGCGCCTTTGTACAGTTTTGGCGGGGCGATTGCCATTGCCATCTGTACGCGATTCGGATCTCGACTGGAGAGCGAGATTCAGGCTTCGACTGGATATCGTTCTAGCGACCGCTGGAGCGAATCACCTTCACCTTGGAAAAGGTATAGAGACATTGAGGAGTGTCCTTTTCACTCGCTGGGAGCGCAGTGAGTTATCTGACTTTAGTGATGGTACCATCCTAAGCGATAAGGTATATAGAGTGCACTCTTAATTGCCATTTGTTGTACTATTATTCTGGTGTGCGATTTTTAATACAATATCTGTTCATTTATAATCATTGGTGTGGTTTCACTATTGATTTCGAACACAGAATAACATATTTTTCTGCCGGGGCTCCTCTCGGGGTTCGGAGGTTTACCGAGACCAGGAGATCGTAGAGGAACCCGTAACAATATTGATTAACGAGCTTGGTATTGTCACGAATAAATGATTAGAAAACAAAGCATTGCGACCGGACATAGTCAGCAGATACAAAAAGGAAGAGAAGGCATTGCTAATTGAGGTTTCAGTATCCAGTGATTTTGGGCTAAATAACACAGAAATCATGAAAAAGACAATACCAAGACATCGAAAATGAAGTAAAAAGATATTGGAAGCTGAAAAGCACTGAAATTGTACCATTGATAAATTGGAGCAATGGGAATAAGCAATAAAGAAGAACCTTACAAAGATCCTACAAACCATTCCTGGGAACATTACCACAAACAAACTACAGTTCGAGGTCTTCCGGGGCTCAGCGACGATCCTGAAAAGAGCCTTCAGAACCAAACTCTGAGAACAAGAAAACTTCACAACTTAGCTCATGGATCATGATCCTTCACCGAAACGGGGGTGGATACTTCGAGTCCTGAAAGAACTCTGTTCCACCTTCTGAAACCCAAATTAAGGAGATAACAATCAATGGCACACACGCCCTTTTCACACTGTGAATTGGGAAGTGATGCGTGCTATACCAAATTTCACTGTAAATGGCAGGAGGTTTTTATCCTCCATTAACCTAATTATCTCCATTGTTATATTTCACATTCATCATTGTTGGAGTCAAATCTGCTGCTGTGCTATCTGCAGCAGGACTGGAGGCAAGCACATTTCACCAAAGGCATTTCACACCTATCAATTTGTGATCATTTGTTATATCATCAAGCCACAAACTCACAAACTATCCAAGATAGATTACACGAGCGAGCAAGAACAGGGCCTCATCAGTTTTGAGATGCCTCGAGTTCAAGTAGCAGAAAGCAAACATTTTTCATTCTTTTGTTACAAGTCGTTGAGGTGTATGGAAGACCAGCTCAACGGGCGGCAATGGATCAACAGACAAATGCGGCGAACGGAAAACAGTAGAATGATAGCAAGCAGATGTACCACAGCACAACAAGAGCAATTATTGCAGGAGAATTGTGGGAACAGGGTCTGAGTGGATGTAGTTAAAACTTAAGAATGGAAATGGGTGAGACCCTGAAGCAGTGGTGAGCAATAGACATAAAATCATGCCAGGAAGAGCTCAAGATAACAGATTCAGATAGACACTTCCACGTTTTTATACTGCATCCGTTTTTATCCTGGTTAGAAAAGGAGGGGTACGAAAGAATGGAGGTGAACACTCAGTTTAGACTTGGGTGAGAGTAACATTGAAAGTTTATCTGGTGGACTGCACGCTTCATCAAGATGCAGAGCTCGGTGGAGAGATGAGTGGGCAGGTGGCCAAATTAGATGAGGTGAAAACCTGCAAGGTGACGAAATTGCAAGAAACACCCTGAGACTCAGTTTCCTGATGCAAAACTGCAAATGCCACTATGGGCTTTGGATGGCAGAAAAGCAAGAAGGAAAGCAGCAACACACAAGTCCACAATGACAGCACACATGACACTCCGGATAGAGCTTTCTCCACCGTTAGGGCGAAGATGACCAAGGGAGGACTTGACCCTGCAGAGAATGTTGAGGTAGTGGCTAGCTTTTGAGGCCAGCTAAGAAATATGATCTGCCCAGGTCAATTTATAGCTGATAGTGAGGCCCAGAAGCTTGAGACTGACCACATAAATAAATTGGGGAATTTGCCTGGTTTTCCTTGTATGGAGGGACAAAGGGAGGTACAGCAAGGGAGAAAAATCCGTTCAAAACAAGCTTCTTCTTGTGAGTGCATAGGAAATCTGATAACCAGTTTTGGAGGGAACGCTAGATACCATTAACTGAGTTTGAAAGCAGGACAGGGTGCCAGACAGCATCAAATGTACATGATATGTTCAGTGAGATAGCACTGATCTTTTACGTCTTATGTTATCTTATGTTGTCATCTTATGTTATCATCATATGATGGAGGAGCTGTTACATGCAGACAGGGCATTTTTGCATCTTTCTTATGAATTGCGGTAAAAACGGCAATTTTCCAAGATGCAGTTAGTTGACCTTTGGAAAAAAAAAAAGTACAGAAAGAGGAGTACACAAGTCAGAGTCACTAGGGATATTATTTTTTTTGAATACTTCAGGGAATACAGAGTATTTTTTGAATAATACGGACATAATGCGACCTAGACCAGTCGTGATGGAGTAGTCAACGAGCGGCTTGAAATTTCGCTTCCTTGGCAGGAGGAAGTTAATGTGCTTTGGCATGTTTTCAGTGAGGGGGTGTACGATGGGTACATGATGGGTACATGGCCTTTTATGCAAGGATAGAGTTAAGGCAATCATCCTGAACAGCAGCAGTGCCCATCATGACTCCATAATTCAGTAGTGAAGGCACACATGCACAGCATGTCCCAGAGAGAGAGACTTTAGCAACTATTTCAAACATTTTATGGATGGTGAAAGGCCTCAGACCACAGGTGAGCCCAATACTAAACACCGATGCATCTGAGGAGGGAAACAAAATGGCCATGGAGGCCATGTTTCCCTCCAATCAGTGAGTTGGCTTTCCAGGAGGAAAAGAAAACCAACCTGCTTCCTGGCAACTGCCTCAATGCCTGAACCGTACCAGGAGAGGAGATGTTGGGAAAGATAGATGGCGGCATGAATATATGAACTGATGGAGGGAAATAGAGTCGTTTGTTGAGAGAAGAGTACCAAGCATGTCCTGAGATTAAGAGGTAGTGGACTAATCAGTGGGGAGTGGACTGCAGGCCAGACCAAAGGGTGGCAGCATAGCCACGGCAACATGTTGCTAGATCCCTGAAGACCGCCAGGGAGACAGACACTTGCCAACACACTATATACTGTGCCTTCAGAATGAATTCACACCCCCTTAACTTTTTTCACATTTTGTTGTTGCAGCCTGAATTTAAAATGGATTAAATTGAGATTTTTTTTTGTCACTGATCTACACATTTTAGGTGTATCGGAAAGTAATGTCGTTTTTTAAGCTGTGGATTCCTCTTTAAAAAACGACATTAATTTCCAGTACACCTCATAATATCTAATATCCCATAATGTCACAGTGGAATTTTATTTATTTTTGAAATTTTCACAAAATAACAAAATGTAAAACAGAAATATGGAATTTACATAAGTATTCAAACCTGAGTCAATACTTTGAAGAAGCGCCTTTGGCAGCAATTACAGCTTCACGTCTTCTTATAACAAAATGGCAAAATAACTTATAACAAAATTAGGTAAGTCTGCATCAGCTTTGCACATTTGGATTTGGACAGTTTCTCCCATTATTCCTTGCAGATTTGCTTAAGCTCTGTCGAGTTGGATGGGGAGCGTCGGTGAACAGCAATCTTCAAGTCTTTCCACAGACTGTCAATGGGATTCACGACAGAGTTTTGGTTGGGCCATTCAAGGACTTTCACATTCTTATACTGAAGCCATTCTAGTATTGCTTTGGCTGTATGCTTGGGGTCATTGTGCTGGTGGAACGCAAATACTCGTCACAGTCCAACGTCTTTTGCACTCTGAAGCACGTCCTCCTCAAGGACTCCATTCATTATTCCCTCTAAACTTCCAAGTCCCCAGTCCATGCCACTGAAAAGCATCCCCATAGCATGATGCTGACACCACCATGCTTCACGGTAGGGATGGTGTTAGATGGGTGATGAGCTGTGCTAGATTTTTGCCACATGTAGCACTTTGCATTCAGGCTAAAGAGTTCAATTTACATCACACCAGACCACAGAATATTTTGCCTCATGTTCTCAGGGTCTTTCACGTGCATTTTTGCAAACTCCAGGCATGCTGTCATGTATCTTTTTCTCAGGAGTGGCTACAGTCTGGCCACTCTCCCATAAAGCCTGGATTTGTGAAGTGCTGCAAGGACTGTTGTTATTCCAGCAGGTTCTCCAATCTCAGGCAAGGATTCTGTAGTTTCATCAAAGTGGTCATTAGGTTCTTTGTCATCTATCTGACCAAGGTTCTTCTTGCCCAGTTGCACAGTTTGGTCAGAGAGACAGCTCTGGAAAGAGTCTGGATAGTTCGATACTCTTTCCATTTCCTAATGATGGAGCTCACTGTGCTCTTGGAAACTTTCAACACTCTCGAAATTGTTTTATACCTTTCTCCAGATCTATGCCTCCTCACATATCTATCTCAGAGTTATGTGGACAGTTCCTTGGACTTCATGGTGGAGTTTCTGCTCTTCATGGTAGTGTTAACTGTGGGACCTTATACAGAGAGGTGTTTCTTTCTAAATCATGTCCAATCAAATGAATTGGCCACAGGTGAACACTCCCATCAAGTTGCAGAGACATCTCAAGGATGATTAAAGGAAATTTGATGCACCTGAGCTCAATTTGGAGTGTCATAACAAAGGGGTTGAATATTTATTGATTCAAGACATTTCAGCTTTTCATTTGTAATTGATTTGTAAAAAATTTCCCCCCCAAAAAAAATTCTAGTCATTATGGCGTATTATGTGTAGATCAGTGATAAAAAAATCTCAGTTGAAGCCATTTTAAATTCAAGCTGTAACACAACTAAATGTGACAAGCGTTACGCCTAGGTCCCCGTTGGTGAAGGGAGGCGAGTTGACAAAGTGGAAGACGCAAGGTGGCCATCTTGGATTTTGACGTGGCGACCCAATTTTCAATAGCGTTATCCCTTATGCGTCGATACACACACACACCAGATTAGAAGTTAATAGTTCGTTTATTTTTCAAGATATTTCGCTCACAAGGTTCAGACATATATATGGTGGCGGCCATCTTGGATTTTGACGTGGCGACCCAATTTTCAATAGCGTTCTTCCTTATGCCGAGATACACCCACACACCAGACTAGAAGTTGGTACTTCGCTTATTTTTCAAGATATTCCGCTCACAAGGTTCAAACATACATGGTGGCGGCCATCTTGGATTTTGACGTGGCGACCCAATTTTCAATAGCGTTCTTCCGTATGCCTCGATACACCCACACACCTGCTTAGAAGTTGGTACTTCGCTTATTTTTCAAGATATTCCGCTCACAAGGTTCAGACATACATGGCGGTGGCCATCTTGGATTTTGACGTGGCGACCCAATTTTCAATAGCGTTCTTTCTTATGCGTAGATACACCCACACACCAGATTAGAAGTTGGTACTTCGCTTATTTTTCAAGATATTTCTCTCACAAGGTTCAGACATATATATGGTTGCGGCCATCTTGGATTTTGACGTGGCGACCCAATTTAAATAGGGTTCTTCCTTATGCCTAGATACACCCACACACCAAATTAGAAGTTGGTACTTCGCTTATTTTTCAAGATATTCCGCTCACAAGGTTCAGACATACATGGCGGCGGCCATCTTGGATTTTGACGTGGGTTGCACCCACACACCAAATTTGAATGCGGTCGTTCGCTTACGCACGCACGTACACACGCACGCACGGACGGACGGGAAAACCATAGTCCCCCTTTCGCTCCGTGGTGCGACGGGGGACAAAAAAGTCAAGGGATGTGAATACTTTCTGAAGGCACTGCATATGCACAAATATTTACTTGCGTCATTGAGGGATCAAATACAACAAAAGCAACTGGAAACGGAAGATGGAAATCATTTATTTACTTTAAGCAAAGCTAATGCCTTTGGAAAAAAGTAAACTTTGAGTGCCATCAGTTCACCAATTCTGTCATTTTTGCCTTCCTGTGGATGTTTTCCCTTTTTGTATATTCTAAAATGCATTGGGAATACATACTCTAAATGCAAACGTGGTCATAATAAGCATGCATTCTTTGTCAACTTCATCTGTGGTTACTTCTTTGCTCCTCTTTGCAAAAGTGTTTTAAAAAAACGTTTAAATACAAAACGCATACATTTTGTTTAACAGAAATGTTGAGGCTCATGGAAGAACCGAACAAGAGGGCAACGGGTCAACCTGAACAGTGGATGAAGTAGAAACAGGTGGAAAAGAACACACAGATGCACGACAACAGCAGGAAGAGCACAAGTTATCTCTGTGGGGAGAATTCTGGGATGCAAAATGTTTTTGTTCAATGTGAAGATGCAACCATGCAGCTCCCTTAACAAGCTCATTTGTGCTGTGCCAGCTCAGTTCCTGTCAGTGCCTCTATTCACCGGGTTGTGCAAACATAATGCTCAACTCATCAATGGAGAGTCTTGCCAAACCTGCTAGAACAGAATGGTAAACTTTGCGCTTGGTTACATCAACGCCGAAGTGTCAGCACATTTACATCTAGCTTGTCGAGTTGTTTTGCGATGGAGGCCACGTTAACTGATAGACAAAAGTGACATTACCCAAGCAGCCATTACTCACAACTGCCACACCTCTATTTCCATCATGTCTTACGAATGCACCGGTCTCTCTCTACATAGACTTTGTGACATGAAAGCACAGTGTCCTGTCCAATTATGTTGCACAGAGATGAGCTGCAATACTTCTTGTTGCTTCACAAAGGAGTGTGGATGTGCCCTCTGTTGAAATGTGTGCACCAGGAGTCTACAAATGCCAACAAACCATATGGAGAATGGAGATAAAGTAATGAAGCCTCTGCCTTTGAAGTGAGGACAAAGACCTCAGTTCAGCTTCATCATCGTTCCAGGTCGGACACATTTGGAATTTAGTGGAAACGACATATTAAAGTCGAATTTTGCCTATTTTTTCATCATAATGAAAATCTTTTATTTGCCATCATAATGAAGAAGATCCATAACAAAATGGACTTGCAAGATAACTTCTGGCAATTTTCTGGGTTACGTGTTGTCTAATTTCAGCTCAATCGTGCCATGCCATATGATTTCCAGCAGAGATGCTAATTGAGCTTGAGGTTGGTTGTGATTGTACTTTTTCTTTGTTTTATAAGTAACAATGTAAAAAAATCTACTGTGCCTGAAATATACTGATGAGAAGCAAATTACTTACCGATAACTCAGATCATCCCCTATATAAAACCATGACCTTTTCTACCCCCGTTAACTCTCCTCAAGCCAACCTCCTTCCAACTTTCTTGTTTTTCCTTGCTGAGAATTTGCTTCTGTATCCATCTTGTCCACCACGTGTTGTTCCCTCATCCCCACGTTCTTCCTCGCATACATTATCTTTAAAGTCTCTCTCTATTTTGTCCCTCAACCCAGCTGTTGTGTGTTTCCCCCTCTCCTGCTGTTTGTTTGGTTCTGTTATGTCCTGATCCGTTATGTGTACTCTTTCAGGAGCCTCGACTGTATAAAAATGAAAAAATTAAAATAATTATGAAAACAAAGTTGTTCTTATATCACCTCACACTATTTTCCTTCTCAATTTCCCCCACACAAAATGAGATCACAATTAACTAAATTCAAAAGCAAAAAAAAATTCCCCAACTGACAAAAAATAAGTAGCAGGGACCCGTGCAACATCCACACAATGTAAAATGTGACTTCAAGTAATCAACTCTTCACCGTCCCCCGTCTCCCCCCCACCCCCATCCTTACAAACCCAAGAACCCCAAGTCCTCACCCTCCTACTCCCCACTCCAAGCCTTCACACCCTTCCCCCATCAGGATCCCTGAATCGCCCCCCCCCCCCCCCAAATACACCGATACTCAATCTCCCCTCCCCCACATCCCCTGCTTTAAGCCTTCAAACCCACTCCCCACCTGTCATGGTCACCTGTCCAACTCACAATCCCGCGAGATATGCAGAAAAAATATGTGGCAATAAACAACCCGAAACCAATTAACTTCCTGATGCACATATATAAAGGGTGTTTCAAAAAGAATGATACAACTATAAACGTTTATTTACAGAGAAACAGAAAGCTCAGGAACGTGACCCAAACATTTCTTGAAAGCTTATGACATGGTATTTTCTATCACTGATTGCTATTGCAGTAAGTCACTGCTGGAGTTAGTGAGAGGCCAAAGTCTGAAATTGGCATTTACGCAAAATCCTTGTAATTGACGTTCTTGATGTGTGCCCCTCCACGGTTCAGAAAAACATTGATCCTGACGCCAAAGTTCTGTCCAACTTTCCTGGAGGTCTCAGGTGGTTCTGCCCCCAGAAAATATTGTTGTGGTTGTTGATGGCACCGTTCAAGTGGAAATGGGCTCCATCACTGAACCACAACAGGTTGATCGAGTTTGGGTACCGCTCCATCTTGTTACTGAGACAATTGCACATATCAAGTCTCCTTCTCATGTCATCTTCACTCAGTTTATGCCTAATAGAGATTATGTATGGGAAAAGATTCAGTTCCTTAGTGAGGATACACCAGACTGATGTTGGTTTGATGCCCAGTTCCTGAGAGCGCCGGCGGTGGGACGCTCACCGGAATGCCATGATTCATCCGTCCGGCATGGTGAACACTTTGACAAAAGTCTACTTTCAACTGCGCCGAACGAAATAAATGGAGGAGTTGGAAGCAAGTTTGCATGATGTTGTTATTCTACCGACTGAGTTTGGTGACGATGCGTGAAGCGGAGAGATATGTGATAGGAAATCGGAGAGACAGACACCGCTCTTTTATGAATATATAGATGCTACGCAAATCAACCTTTATAAATATTTATTCCATTCATGAGTCTTTCACAATACAATAGTGATGATGAATAAAAAAATTATCGTCGCTCCAGAAAAAAATAATGATAATAAAAAAGCCCTGACGTTTCTCCAATGGCACCAAAACATTGCGTCAAAAAATGCTCCAAACAAAAAACGGGATGAAGAGTTTGCCCAACTTCTTGTTCAACTTGCAATCTCAGCAGAATTTGTCAAATCTTCAGTGTTCAGCCAATAAGAGAGAGTTGTTCGACTATATCGTCCAACTTTATGTTGAAATCTCTAAGAACATTCTGTGAGTTAAGGTTCTGTAAAATGCAAAGAGACCAAGATGAAAAGGTGCCCGAGTTCGTGATTATCAATCAAAACAAATGTTTCAAGATGCTGGGTGCTCAAAGCATCAGCAAACCAACTACTCGTAACAATACAGATTTTTGAGGAATACCAGTTCATATTGCCCAACGGTTAAAATACAACAACGACAAAACTAAAATCATATTTACAAATCCATCATTTAATAGTATGATTTTATAATGACGATTTGGTTGAAGAGGCCGCTGGATTTACCATCGTTCCAAACAAAATGAGAGATGGAAAGAGTGAGAAGGAATTCAGAGTAAAGGAAAGAAGGAATCAATGGAGAAATGAAGTATGGGTTAAGAAAAAGAGGAAGAAAATGGGGGAAAAAGTAATAAAGAACAACATCTGGCAAGGCAAAATACTTGTGAGAAAGGAGGAAGGAAGCTCAAGTGTTTAAATCTTTTCCACATAAATATACGACTCTCAACAGAAAAACACTTTAGATCATGTTTCATCATGGAAAGTTGTTTTCCTCTCCCAATATCACCCAACCCAGATACCCTCCACTCTTATCCAATCCAACCCCCGCACTCCCACACATCCTCCACTTTCAACATCTTTGTTTTCTCTGGAATTGGGAAGCTGAGTCTGTTGTTTTTGACCAGGAATGACATGTTTAAAGCCATGGAGCTGATGGGCCCCAAACTGTAAAGGTTCCAAGGAAAAAGAGACCACGTATTCTGCCTCCTTGGAGACTAGTTAGACATCATCCAGTGGTTTATTGGATGCATCACCAATTGACTTGGGGTAGAAATTAAAATAACAAGAGTGACAATTGCTTTGCAGTATATGTCCCCGACCGGTGACAATAAATGTTTTTAAATTTTTTTACATTCAAAAAATTGCTGAAACACCCCGAAACTCAAGCTTGTTCTGTATGGGAAAAGGTCCCCCGTCCCCCGTCGGGGTCCCCCGTCGGGGAAGTGATGTGAGTTGACAAAGTGGAAGATGCCGAAAACATGCTATGATATGATATTTCGCTCACAAGGTTCAGACATACATGGAGGCGGCCATCTTGGATATTGAGGTGGCGACCCAATTTTCAATAGCGTTCTTCCTTATGCCTAGATACACCCACAAACCAGATTAGAAGTTGGTACTTCGCTTATTTTTCAAGATATTCAGCTCACAAGGTTCAGACATACATGGCAGCGGCCATCTTGGATTTTGATGTGGCGACCCAATTTTCAATAGGGTTCTTCCTTATGCGTAGATACACCCACACACCAGATTAGAAGTTGGTACTTCGCTTATTTTTCAAGATATTCAGCTCACAATGTTCAGACATACATGGCGGCGGCCATCTTGGATTTTGATGTGGCGACCCAATTTTCAATAGCGTTCTTCCTTGTGCCTAGATACACCCACACACCAGATTAGAAGTTGGTACTTCGCTTGTTTTTCAAGATATTTCGCTCACAAGGTTCAGACATATATATGGTGGCGGCCATCTTTTATTTTGACGTGGCGGCCCAATTTTCAATAGCGTTCTTCCTTGTGCCTAGATACACCCACACACCAAATTAGAAGTTGGTACTTCGCTTATTTTTCAAGATATTCCGCTCACAAGGTTCAGACTTACATGGCATGAGACATACATGGCGGCGGCCATCTTGGATTTTGACGTGGGTTGCACCCACACACCAAATTCGAATGCGGTCCTTCGCTTACGCATGCACACCCGCACGGACACACGGACGGAGTGGAAAACCATAGTCCCCCTTTCGCTCCACGGTGCGACGGGGGACAACAAAGCCATGTACCAAGTTTCATTTGAATATGTTAAAGGGTATGGGGAAAAAAGTCCAGAAAAATCACAGTTGGGACGAACGAACAGACTGAGCGTAAACATTTAGTCCGTTCTGGGTAGGGGACTAATAAGTATAAATGTCTCCCCTTCCCGCACCTTGTACATCAACAACAACAACAACATCCATTTTAAGGCCATTTTCCCTGCTAGAGTGGGGGTTAGCCTTGTGGTCCCCATGACAATCTTCTCCATATTGCCCTATTTTCTGCATCTCTCCTTGTTAACCCCCTTGCCTGCATTTCTTCTTCCACCATCTTTAGCCAAGTCTTTCTCGGTCTTCCCCGTCCTCTACTTCCTTCTACATTAATTTCCATCACTCTTCTCAACCAGTCACTTTCATCCTTCCTCAACACATCACCAAACCATCTCAACCTGTTCCTCTTCACAGCATCAATCACAGGCAATATTCCCATCATCTTTCGCAATTCATCATTTGTCTTCCTCTCTCTCAACGATACTCCGCACATCCATCGAACCATTCGCATTTCCACCCTTTCCAGCCTTCGTTGCTGCTCTATGTTCATTACCCATGTCTCGCTCCCATAAATCATAACACTTCTCACACATGCAGCATACACCTTTCCCTTCAGCGACACTCCCCTCCTCATCAGCACGCCACTCAGTTCCCGAAACTTCTTCCATGCACATCTCACTCGAGCAATCGTTGCCGAGTCTGATCCACCTTCTCCATTCAGCATGTCTCCGAGGTAGCAAAATGTTTTCACACCTTCCAGCTTCACGCCGTCTCCAAGATCCAACTCAACATTTCCTCCATCTGCAGCTCCCTCTGTGCACACCTTACATTTGAATGTAGCTGCCACACTGGTAAATGACCCTCTCAGACCACTACATTTTTGATGAACCCACTCAGCGCACATTGTACATTGAATGGAGTTCACTCCGACACCCTTCCTGCACACAGCACACGGCCACTTCCCAGTTCTTTCCACCTCACCACATGCTTTACCACTTGCCATCACCTTCGTCTTTCCGATATTCACCTTCAGACCTTTTGTCTCCATACATTCCTTCCACTTGTTCATCTTTTCCTTCAGTCCATCCATACTTTCTGCAATCAACACCAGATCATCTGCATACAAGAACTCCCACGGTAAACCCTCCTTTACGTTCTTGAGCCAGCACCTCCATCACAGCTACAAATAGTAGTGGACTTAGTACCGACCCCTGATGCACTCCCACCTTCACCTCAAACTCACCACTGTTCCCGTCCTTCGTCCTTACAGCTGTGCACGCTCTTTTGTACATTGCCATCACTACTCTGATCAACCATTCCTCCACTCCTAACTTCCTCAATGCCCATGTCAATACTTTGCGTGGAACCCTATCGAATGCTTTCTCCAGATCAACAAACCCAAGAAACAACTTCTTCCTCTTCTGCATGTACTTCTCCTGCAACTGCCTCACAATGAAAAGCGCGTCTGTCGTTCCTCTTCCTGGCATAAATCCAAACTGCATTTCGTCGATCTTCACTTTCTTCCTTATCCTCCTCTCCAACACCCTTTCCAATACCTTCATTCCATGCTCCAATAACTTTATCGCTCGGTACGAGCCACACTCCAGAGGGTCACCTTTCCCCTTGTATAGAGGGACGAGGGTACTCAGTTCCCAATCCACTGGAATGCGGCCTTCTTTCACCACCAGATTACAGATCTCTGTCATTCTCTTCACACCCCAACTTCCTGCTGCCTTCAACATATCTCCCACAACTCCCGTCGGCCCTCCCGCTTTTCCACTCTTCATTGCTTTTATCGCTTCCTCAACTTCCTTCTCAGTTATCTTCTCTGCCGGTCCTAAAACTGGGTTACTCTCTATGTTGCCATCCCATTCATTCTCTGTATTCAACAGCATTTCCATATATCTTTTCCATCTTCCTTTAATTCCATCTGGGTCGACAACGATTTGTCCCACTTCATCCTTCAAGCAACTCACCCCCATCACATCACACCTCTCTTTCACTATCTGCTTTGCAATCCTGAATACTGCTTTCTGACCCTCTTCCGAATCCAAGCGTTCTCCGAACATTTTCCTACATGCCTCCTGCGCCTTTGCTACCTCTTTCTTTGCAGCCTTCCTGGCTGCCTTATAACTTTCATGCTCTGCTGTTTCTGCTCCCGTACCCTTCGCCTTCTGCCACTCCTTGACCTTCTTCCTCTTCTCGTCAATCCTCTTTCCAACTTCATCATCCCACCGCCATGTATCCGAGTGCCTCGGTGGTCCTTTTGTCCATCCACATACCTCACCAACGGCTCCCAACAGACTAGCTTTCATTGACATCCAAGCACTTTCAAGCTCAACCACATCATCCTCTACCCTACTCAGCCTCTCTTTTAATGCCTCCCTTACTGTCACCTCTGTCAACCTCCACACCTTCATTCTCGGTTGGTACTTCACCCGCCGAGCTCTCCTCGCACCTTTCACCCTTACGTCGCAGACAACCAAGTGGTGCTGTGAAACAGCCTCCTCCCCCGGGATCACCTTTGTGTCCCGGAGGTGCCCCCTATCTCGCCTACGCACCATCAGGTAGTCAACGGTTGTCGTCGACCCACCTGACGTGTATGTAACAAGCTTATTATCCTCTTTCTGGAACTGAGTATTACAAATCAACAAATCAGCTCCATCAGCAAACTCCAAAATCCTTTCACCTTCTCCATTTCTCACACCATATCCGTAACCCCCATGAACTCCCTCAAAACCATCCATACTCCTTCCCACATGTCCATTTAGGTCTCCTCCTACCACAACAACTTCCTCATCTTTCACGTTTTCCATCAGCTTCTCTATCGCACACCAGAACTTGTCCTTCTCTTCATCGCTTCGACCAACCTGCGGAGCATATCCCGAGATGACTTTCACCAAGAGCTTTCCAATCATCATTTTCACCATCATCAACCTATCACTCACTCTGGTCACACTCACCACACTGTCTGCAAACTCCTCAGAAAACAGGACACCAACACCATTCATGCCCTCCAGGCACCCTTGCCACATAAACTTGTATTTCTGTCCCTGCCTACCCTTCACCATTCTCACACCACTTCCCTTCCATCTCGTCTCCTGCACACAACATATGTCCACTCTTCTTCTGACCAATACTTCCACCACTTCTCCTGATCTCCCTGTCATTGTCCCTACATTCCATGTCCCAAACCTCAGAAACCGATCTCCACTTCGGGCTGCACCCTGCCTACTTGTAATTGTCATGGTTCTCTTTTTGAGGCAATGTTTTGATGGCCGGATGCCCTTCCTGACGCCAACCTTCTTAGTCGTCTCTTACGACACGCAGGGATACGGTGTACCTATTCTGACCAGGGTACACACTGGGAAACGTTGAAAACATGGAAATTCTGGGGGGGGGGGGGGGGGGGCGTCAGCATCACGGCTGCGGTTTAAACATATTCCAACAATATCCAAACAGAACCATGAAAACCATGAAAAACAATCTGGTTAAAGTCTCCAAGCGAGAACGTGGATTTGAGAAAGAAGAAGCAGAGGCGGAAGAAAAACGAGATACAGGGGGGCGGGGCACAAGTCGAGACGAGGAGGAGAGCGAACAAGCATGTGTCCGGGAGGAGAGAAAGAATCAATATAGAATTCTTTGTCTATCCGTTTGTCCTGTTTTTAAAAACGCCGGACAAAGGGTAAGATGCCTGCGAGAGGCAGGGGGGAGAAAAGAAAATCAAAGAAACAAGCAAATACTATGAAGGAAATAACTTACACTCACAAAACACTGACGGGGGGAAGGGAGCCCGGAAAGACCAGGCCGCGCACGACGCGCGAATAAAAAACGACCAATCACACACAAATCCGCAACAACAACAAAACCAAAACTAAACAGAAACACACAACAAAACAACACAAAACAACAACCAGCGGAAACCCGACAAAGACACGAATGGGAAAACACTCAAACTTCGATGCCGTGGAGAGATCGAAGCAAGCTTGTACATCGACCCCTGAAAAAAGGAAGACACCGGATCAATGTTTACCTCCCTTTTCTCTTGGGGCTGTGGCAAGGTATGCTGTGTGCTAGGTCTTGTCTGGATTGGTTAAAAATAATAATAAAACAATGGCTTGGCATGCCAAAAACCTTAATTTTGACCCTTAACCCCCTGTAAAATCAAAAAGAAGACACCAGACCAATGTGCACCTGTATAATTATGTGGGGACTTAGAAAAAAGGTCCTATAATTTTGCAAGTTTTTGTTTGAATTGTTGAAATACTGTTCAGAGTTTTGTTTTGTTCAGAGTTCAGAGTTCAAAGTTTGAACTTTGACCCCTGTACAATTTCAAAAACAGCTCCAATCTGAAATGTTCATCGGGATCTCTATATGGGGCTGCTTGAAAGCACCGTTGTGCCCAATTTCATCTCTATCGATTAAAATACAATGGCAAAAGAAATAAATGTTATCATGTGATACCTTTGGTCCCTTAAAACGTGCTCGGGGAATCTAATTGTTGGAAAGAAAGAAAAAGAAACAGGAAAAACTAGAACAGCACTCGATGGACCGCATACCTCCGACAGACTGAACAGTTTACGTTTTGCATCCCACCGATAGGCCGGATCTAGATCGGTACCTTAACCAAAATCGAATCGGCTTGCAAACACGGAAGCATTACAAAGTGAAGTTCTGTAACTACATTGGTAGCTGTGTCATCGCTCTGATGCATATGATTACATCAGAGAAGGGTTTGTCCCTACGATGAGATTTCAGCCTTAAAGGTTCATCAGGATGAGCTATGGTGTTAACCACAGTCACTTTACTGTATCTTCAACAATGATGAGAAGTGTTCGATATGTATCGTTGAGTTTTGTTGCGCAGGTCACGATTCCCAATCGTCATAGTGGAGGTGGGGCGACAACTGACTGCATAATCACAGATGCGTCTAAGCTAGTCAATAGAATGAAGATTATTTGGAAGACTACACGTTCATGCGAAGAATAAAGATTCATCTCAAAACATGGTGCTGACCCTCCAAAAAACGTTATTTATGATGCGTCTTTGTCTTCCCTTAAACAAAAACTATTCCTGACAGGATTAGCAAAAGAATGCATTCAAAAACGTTAAATGAAAGAAAATACAGCTAAGTTTTCTTTTTATACATTACACACACAAACACTCACCTTTTTCAAGGTAAAAGGTATAAATATCATCGTAGAATAACTGAAAAGCCTTGAAGGATCAGAAGACGTGATTTTGATACATTTGCATGCAATACACAGCAAACCTGGGAAGAACAAATAGTCACGTGACCATTCTGCCCTCTCCGCACTATATACTCCTATAAATGGTCGACTTTCAAATAGGATGTAAATAAGATGTTATCCATTCATAATACTTTCAATTTTCCAGCGCAGGAGCACATGATCAGACTCTTCATTTGGAAAGAGGAATGAACCATTGTGTGGGGTTTGGGGGGGTTAGGGGTGGGGAAGGCAGCAAGTCAAGATTCGCTCATCCAATTTATCCCTGATGCAATTTTTTCCAAGAGTTGCTGAGTTAAGTATCCATCAGCGATTAAAAGGAAATAACATCGTTCAGGTGAAGTGTTTTTTTTTTCATTTTAATCTCTCCATCTGATCTTTAGTGTTCCTCTTCCTCTCCCAGATCCTTCTGTAGGTTTCCAGTTTGTAATTCCACGTGTCCATTGGTCGTCTGTCCTCTTGATAAGTGTCCAAAGTTCAACTGTAGCATTTGATCGTGTAAAGCAAGAGCAAAAAATTGAAATTTTTGATCGAAATTTTATCACAAACACGGTCGGTCCATTCAGTTCTATTCGGCATTGAATAAAACACAATGGACGATGTCGAGGAAGGTCTTTGTCCTGCAGTGGACTAAGTAGACCGGTCAAGTCATCTCAAGGACTGAGCGCCACTTCCCCGAAATGAGTCTCATGTAATAAGATAGTTTGGGTGTGGACAAGATGGAACTCAGACAATCCAAGGTCAAAGCAGGAAGCAACTGTCTGTCTCAACAATGGATGGAGGTCCTCAATGCCAAACAGGAAATTAGAGCTGTCTCCCTTGACATATCACATACATTCGATAGGGTCTGGCACCCCGCTCTGCTCATCAAACTCTCCTCCTTTGGTATCCATGGAAATCTCCACGCATGGCTGGCGGACTTCCTCTCTAGTCGTAACTGTCAACGTGTGGCCCTGAATGGGTTTCTCTCATCTCCTCTTCCTGTTCAGGCTGGAGTTCCCCAAGGCAGTGTTCTGGGCCCTGTGCTTTTTCTGGTCTTCATCAATGATCTCTCCGACTCTCTTGAAAATCCTCTCTATCTCTTTGCTGATGACTCCACTCTCTGCCGCTCCATTCCTCATCCCTCAGATCGTCAGTCTGCAGCCTCCTCACTCTCTGCAGACCTGGACAAAATCACAGACTGGGAAAACAAGTGGAACATGCCTTTCAATCCTGACAAATCTCACACTCTTACGATGCCTCTCCGAAAAGACCGACTGGACAACCCTCCCATCTACTTTCTGAATAATCCTCTCCAATAAGTTCTGTCACTCAAGCTTTTGGATCTCACTATCTGCCGTGATCTTTCCTGGGAAAACCACATTTCCAAGCTGGCCTCCAAATCCAGTCGCCGACTGGGCATCCTCCGTCGTGCGAAGTCCTTCCTTGGCACACCTGAGCTCCTCACCACATACAAGGCTTTCATCCGCAGCTCAATGGAGTACTGCTCTCCCCTCTGGGCTGGTGCTCCTGCCTCACACCTAGCTCATCTTCACGCTGTTGAAACCAAAGCGTTCAGAATCATTGGAATCTCCCGCGATGACGCTATCTCCGAGGGCCTTTCACTTACTCACCGCAGGCAGGTTGGTGGTCTTTCCGTCTTCTACCGACTCCTCTCCGGCCTTGCTCACCCAGCTCTCTCTGGGCTCTGTCCTCCAAATATTCCTACAGGTCGCACAAGATCTGCCTGCAACCCTCTTATGGTTAAACTGCCAAAATCAAGACTCTGCTCACCTTCACTCCTTCATTCCTCTTTTCTCCCGCCTCTGGAACAAACTCCCTCACTCTCTTCAATCCCACTCCTGCCTCCAGGTCTTTAAAACAGCTGTTCACCACCATCTCTTATCCTCCCCCATCCAAAACCTTCATCTTTTCTACCCCCGCTAATTTCACCCCAAATCCACTTTTTTGAGGTGCCGACTTCTTTCCTGGAACTCCTTGGTGTCCTTGCGTTTTATACCTATCCTGCCTCCCCCCAGGCCCTCTCCCTCCCACACATCTCCCGATGTCCCTGCTCTCAAATGTTGTGTTTGTGTGCTTCCTCCCCTTCTCTCCCCATCTTGTCGACCGCTCCCCTTTTTATATACTTTGTTTGCTTGTTTCTTTGATTTGTTGGTTTGATAAATGTTAGCTCTTTCACGAGCCTCGACTCTGTATACAAAAAAACAAAAAAACAAACAAAAAAAAAACATGGTGCAGCATTTTTATAAATAACTTATAACTAGGGAGAGTGAGAGAGAGAGTGAGAGCGTGAGAGAGTGAGAGAGCAGAGAGAGAGAGAGGGGGAGAGAGAGAGAAACATTGGGTAACTCAGAAGATGTCATTAATCTATCTATAATTCCAGTAATCTCTGTCTGTCTGTCTGTACGTTTGTTTGTTTGTCTGTGACCGCTGTTTCTCGACAACCACGGGTCCGATATACTTTTAACTTGCCAGGTATATTGCTGGGGACCCGAGGATGTGCCTTTTCAAGGTTTCATATTAATCGGACAATTACTTACCGAGCTATGTCCAAAAAACGATTCAACCAATCAGAGAGCAGCGAACGATCGCGTGTGCCGAACGTGGCGGGCACACTCTGCCTCGGATGGCACATTTGACAGCGTATTCATTTATTTCACGTTTGCAAACTATGTTGGCGTTAAACTATGTTTTACAACTAATAAAAACGAATTTGCGATTCATTCGCTTTCCTGCGCGTTTGTGCACGCGATGGCGATTTCTTTACCAAACTCCGGAAGCCGTTCGCTTTGGACCAAACCATTGCATGTAAATAGAGGGGGGGGATTGTCACCACTCGCAAGCCGTTCGCTTTGGACCAAACCATTTCATGTAAATAGAGGGGGGGGATATAATTTTAGATATAGATATAGTACGGGCAATGCCCTAGTTAGATGTAATAACTACAGAGAAATAGCTAATTCATCAAACCAGCCAAACCAATTCATTTTGTGAATAATTATCCTCACCAGAGGAGAAGGTATTGCATTAGGGTCTGTTTTTCCGTCTGTCTGTCTGTTCGTCCGCACAGAATGAGTATGCTCTTCTCTGCAATTGATTGCCAAGAAACTTTCACCATAGGAGTGCCTCCTCCTGTCGAATTTGTAAATGATAATTATGACGTCATATGTCACGTGGTACAGGCGCCGTCTTGGCAAAACCGAAAAATATTGCACCTCCATATGTCCGAAACCGCTCTTTGGAAAGAATTGGAACATGGTTCATTGTCAAGTACCTATGGGGAGCAACATATATTCTTGATGATGTCATCCATGCCTTCATTATGACGTTATAATGAGACAAGTAGAAAACTTGATCCGATCAGTTTGAAATTTCTTGAGCGTAATCTACACAAAAATTATATGGGAGAATTAAATTGATGACGTCATTGGTCGCGTGTTTTGGCAGCCATATTGGATTGAACATATATCTACATCGCCAATAAACCACACAAACACAGGAGCTGATAAACACTCCACAAAATACACCACACAAACACGTCCTGGCAAGGGTCTGCAATCTCTGATTGCTCTTACTTGTTATCTATTTGTTGACAACTCCACCATCTGCCGCGACATCCCTCATCCTTCAGATGGGCAGGGAGCAGCCTCTTCCGTCAATTCAGACCTTGACAAAAATCACAAGCTGATCGAAAACTCAGAATATGTCTTTCAATCCTGACAAGTGTCACACACACACTCAATTGTGCTATGACTAGGTTAGGAATCAAAATCAAACAAATCGCTTTAAATGATACTCAAATCCAGAATTCAAATGTCATGTTGATTTGTCTAAAGTTTCCTCACATCCAATATATTCAGTTTCAGGTAGACTAACATCTCCCAATGTCCTTGGCCCGACCCATCTCTCATGTACAAGCTACTCCATGAAGATCAGATCGAATAAATAAATAAAAACTCTTGTCCAGACATCGAACTGCACAACACAGACACTCGCACACAAAACACACGTACACGCAAGCGCACAACACGTTTCCAGCACCCCGGAACTCGTCAAGTAAACTTCCATCAGACAGCACACGAGTCCATTCAGCCCAGCGAAAACAAGCTAAAGCACGGGCGAGGCCTGGAATGAAAAGCTACTTTAATCCCAAAGTGACCGAATGTACACAAGATTACGGGCCATGGCACTCTCCTCTCTGAAGCACCATTTATTCCCAATGAAAACGGAGCCAAGGGAAAGCGGTGCTAGCCGCACTCAAAACGCTCTTCCTTAAATCCGTACCCACGACGTCTCTACCAAGGGTCTCTTGGCAGATTTCCATTCCCGCCTTAAAGGCGATTCAGTGGGCAACTATCCACACGTTTAAAACACAGAACCCACCAGAAAAGGATTTGGTGTCCCTTGTGTTGTACGGGCGCAACAAACGATGGCTGCCTGAATTTTTTTTGAATCCTCAAAGTTCTCATCACATCATTAACAAATGCTTCTCCGGGAAAAATTCAGTGCCTAAAACTTTTGTTTCTAAAGTTTTTATTCATATATTTTTTTCTCGAGTTTCTCAAGCGTCACAAAGACAGTACTGTGCGCTCCGTATGAGTCTACACAACCTCGCCTCTAACTAAAACACACACACACACACACACACACACACACACACACACACGAAAAAAAGAACAAGAAAATGGACACGCCAAAAGCAGTCACAAACTGAAGAATGAATCACAGAATAATAAACACTACCAATTCCAAAACACACTTCATCGCACGTAAAAGGGTGACCGAGCAAAGCGCATTTATCGAGATATCTCATACGATAACAAATAACGAACTGTGCAGCAAAGACAAAAGAGCCCTGTACGAAGGGATGAATGAAAGACAGCGAAGTACAAAATGTGCCAAAAGGGAGGGGAGAGGCAGGAAGGAGCAAAGCCGTGACCGTTATTGTGCAAGCGCTACGCCGACAGGCCACTTATCCAACCTTTCTTGCATCTGTTCTTCTATGGATGAAATGCATGTGCGGCCATATTCATCTTCCATTTATAACTTCCCTCCACGTCCACTACGTCCCATGGGATGACGTGCAGAACGTGGGTGCTGGTAGAAGGTTCCTTTCCCAGCGAACAAGCTTTCCTCCAAATAATGACACCTCATCGCTTTGCCATAGAGTGAGGTAACGGCACATCCGGAAAAGAAAAATCAGCACAATCGGATAAATCTACACATCATCATAATCAAATGCCTGAAAATGCCAACCATTCACAGCTTTCCTCTGCAGTCCATGAACAGGGATAGATTTGGAAAAGGAAACTTTTGTCACTTGCACAGGTTTCTCGGTCTAAACCCGAAGGCAACAAGACTTTAGCTTTGTCAGCAAATATCATTAGGATGTTGGAGGCATTCACCCCCACGTCATGTCAGGTTTTCTTCGTTTTGAAAAATTAACAACCCCCATGGACTAAGAAAGCTGATATTCCTGATAATTCAGAAACCTATGAAATAAATGTGATATCAAATGCAACAGCTAGGTCTGATCACACTACCATCCAAACCCCTGCAGCCTCATGGTACAACAAACTCAGATTCACATTCTGAATAACGATACAGGGAATGAAGGTTCAAATCCCAGGATACACAGTCACACAACGAACATTGATGCAGGAGGAGGCCATTCCACCCATCGAACTTGCGCTGCACCAAGCCCAGAAACCATCACCCAACCACATATGAGCTACTTACAAGACCTGACAATATGCATGAACCCCGCGACAAGGTAATTCCAATTTAAACCGAGCCACCCTCTCTTTAAACCTATCCACCATTCTCAAACCAATGGGCCAGATACCATATACCAACACAAGGAACGAAGGGTCAGCTCCCACATACTAACACAGTGAACCAAGGGTTGGATCCCATATACCAACACAGCGGACCAAGCGTCAGCTCCCATATACCAACACAGCGAACCAAGGTTAGGATCCCATATACCAATCCAGGGAACCAAGGGCCAAATCCCATATACCAACACAGCGAACCAAGGGCCAGATCCCATATACCCACACAGCGAACCAATGATCGGATCCCATATACCGATCCAGGGAACCAAAGTTCAAATCGCATATACTGTACGGAGTCTACCAATGATCCTACCTTTCACGCAAAAAGTGATACATGTACAAGCTCCTCCATGAGTCCGAGATCACTGTAAAAGGAATAAAAGGAAAAATCAAAACACAAAAGTTCAACAGTATATTAATAACTACTGTGACTCTTTGTGTCACACTGGAAAAAACGACCACAACCTTTCTAGGAAGACAATTCCATGCATTAATATTTATCATCTGCTTAAAAATGAGCCAACATCACTGCATTACATAATAAATAGCACCGCAAAGCGGGGGTAACCCCCCCAGCCCATGCATGGTGGAAACCAATTTCAAGATGGCTACCGTGGAGGCCATATTGAAAATCGCAGCATGCCCATTTTTGAAAGGAACCTTCCTCTACTCAACCCCAACACACACTTCAAAAATGGATTTAATCGGACCAGCTGTTCTGCTTGAAATTGACGGAAACCAATTTCAAGATGGCTGCCGTGGCGGCCATATTGAAAATCGCAGCGCGCCCATGAACCTTCCTCTACTCAACCCCAACACACACTGCAAAAATGGATTTAATCGGACAAGCCTTTCTGCTCGAAATTGACGGAAACCAATTTCAAGATGGCTGCCGTGGCGGCCATATTGAAAATCGCAGGGCGCCCATGAACCTTCCTCTACTCAACCCCAACACACACTGCAAAAATGGATTTAATCGGACAAGCCGTTCTGCTCAAAATTGACCGAAACCAATTTCAAGATGGCTGCCGTGGCGGCCATATTGAAAATCGCAGCATGCCCATTTTCGAAAGGCACCTTCCTCTACTCAACCCCAACACACACTGCAAACATGGATTTAATCGGACAAGCCGTTCTCCTTGAAATTGACAGAAATCAAAAGTTGACGGACGCCCGGACGGCGCCCGTGACGACAACACCTCTTAGCCCAATTTGGCTGAGGGGTGGAAAGGAGCAAAAACCAATCTCTAACGACTTTCAATCCAACCTATCATCCAACATATAAACTTACTTCCGATCATCAGCAAGGTCATGGAATCCATCATCACAGTTGATAGGAAATCCTTCTTTTTTCCAACAACCTCATCTCAGATCATCAATTTGGTTTCAGACCAGGTCAGTCCACCTTGGGCATGCTGTTTCTACTCACCCAACAATGGATGGAGGCCCTCAATGTTAGACATGAATGAGATCAGGGCCATCCCTTTAGATATATCTCATGCTTTTGATACAATCTGGCATCATGTCTTGCTCTGCAAACTCTCTGCCTATGGCATCCAAGACATCATGTCTCACACATGGCTTACTAACTTACTCTATTCTCACAGCCAACGTATGGCTCTCAACGGAATCATTTCATCTCCTCTAGCTGTCAAGGCTGAAGTGCCCCAAGGCAGTGTTCTGGGCCAAGTCCTATTCCTGATAACCATCAACGACCTCTGACTCTCTGGAAAATCCTCGATCTATTTGCTGATGACTCCACCATCTGCCGCTCCATATCTCCACCCTAGGATAGGCAGGTAACAGCCTCTTCACTCTCTGTAGACCTGCATAAAATCACAAACTAGTCAAACAAGTGGAACATGTCTTTCAATCCTGATTAATCTCACATTCTCACTTTGTCTCTGAATTCTGTCACTCAAGCTTTTGGGTCTCACTATCTGCCATGATCTTTCCTGGGAAAACCACATTTCCAATCTGGCCTCCAAAGCCAGTCGCCGACTGGGCATCCTCCGTCGTGTGAGGTCCTTGGCACACCTGAGCTCCTCACCACACACAAGGCTTTCATACACAGCTCAATGGAATACTGCTCTCCCCTCTGGGCCGGTGCTCCTGCCTCACACCTGGCTCGGCTTCACGCTGTTGAAACAAAAGCTTTCAGAATCATTGGAATCTCCCGTGATGAAGCCGATTGTGAGGGCCTTTCACTCACTCAATGCAGGCAGGTTGGTGGTCTTTCTGTCTTCTACCAACTCCTCTCCGGCCTTGCTCCCCCAGCTCCCTGTCCCCCAAATATTCCTGCAGGTCGCACAAGATCTGCCAGCAACCCTCTTCTGGTGAAATTGCCAAAATCAAGACTCTCTGCTCACCTTCACTCCTCTTTTCTCCCACCTCTGGAACAAACTCCCTCACTCTCTTCAATCACACTCCTCCCTCCAGGTCTTTAAAACATCTGTTCACCACCATCTCTTATCTTCCCCCATCCAAAACCTTGATCTTTTCTACCCCTGTGAATTCACCCCAGATCCATTTTTTTGAAATACCGACTTCTTTCCTGGAACTCCTGGCAGTGTCCATGTGTTTTATACCTCTCCCCCACCCCCCCCCCTCCCATGCCTCCTCCTCCCAAGCCCTGTCCCTCCCACATATCTCCCGATGTCCCTGTTCTCTGCTGTTGTACTTGTGTGCTTCCCTCTCTCCCCCCATCTTGTCTCCCGCTCCCTTTATTGTATGTTTTGTGCGGGTGTTTTTCTTTTGTGATTGATGCTCGAGCTCTTACACGAGCTCTTACAGCTCTTACACGAGCCTCGATCTTGTATAAAAAAAAATAAAAAAAAGAACATCTGGCAAACAAACCCTCCTATCGACTTTCTTAACAATCCCCTTGAGGAGGTTCAGTCATTCAAACAGCTTGATGGAGCACCGCTCTCCTCTCTGTGCTGGCGCCCCAGCCTCACACCATGCTCACCTTGATGCCATGGAAACGCGCCCCTCCCACGACCTCCAGCTATGCTTTCCAAATTATTTCCAGTTTTTTTCTCGAGAGTTTGCTTCTGTATCCCTGAGCTGTCTCCGTATTCGTCCAAGTCACCCTCCACTTTGTCCCCCAACCCGGCTGTTGGTGAACCCTCCCTCTCCCCCCTGCCCCCCCCCCCACTTCCCGGAACACCCTCTCCTCCAACTGTTCCTTTTGTTCTGTTAAGTCCTGATCCATTCTATGTTCTAGCTCTTCCACGAGCCTTGACTTTTTCGACAAAAAAAATTAAAAATACTCTCCGACTGAAAGATGCCATCCTTAAAACTGGGCCTCACTCACCTCTTTTCACCCTCAAGCTATGTCCCCCGGTCCTATCACTGTCTACTTTGCTGAAAAAAACTCCACTGCCCATATCTTGTCCACACCCTTCTTTAACGTAAACTTCTCTGTCAGATCCCATCGTTATCACCTCCTTTCCAATGCATGAAGGAAGTCCTGTCTCCTTCAGCCGCTCCTCATAGCTTAGTCTCCCTAGGCCCGGAATCAATCGAGTCTCCCTACTCTGAATCATCTCTATGGCAGCTATGTCCTTCCTCTGAAGTGGTGAGCAAAACTGAACAATATTCTGGAGAAATTCTCACTAAATTGCTGCATATTGTTAACACTACATATTTTGATTAACAATAATTTATTCAACCTAAAACATGATTCGCTTTACTTAGCACTGTCATGTCTGCTTACCCCCTTATCTATTATCACGCCCAGATCTTTCCCCCGTGTGACACTCGCCGACTGCCCCTTGCATCATGTAGTCTCTATTTTCATGATTCTTACTCATTCCCAGACATACTCATGATAAGAGTTTTACCGATCCCGAGCACCTATACGAACACAGGGAACCAAGGGTTAGATCTCATATACTGATACAGGTAACCAACGCTTGCATACCATAATACCAACAGAGGGAACCATGGGTCAGATCCCACATACCAATACAGGGAACCAATGGTCAGATCCCACATACCAATACACGGAACCAATGGTCAGGTACCATAATACCAACACAGCAAACCGATGGTCAGATCCCATATACCAACACAGCAAACCAAGGGTCAGATCCCATATACTAACACAGCGAATAAAGGGTCAGATCCCATCTACCAACACAGCGAATCAAGGGTCAGATCCCATATACCAACACAGCCAATCAAGGGTCAGATCCCATATACCAACACAGGGAGCGAATGGTCAGATCCCACATACCAATACAGGGAACCAATGGTCAGGTACCATAATACCAACACTGCAAACCAAGGGTCAGGTACCATATACTAAAACAGCGAATCAAGGGTCAGATCCCATATACTAACACAGCGAATCAAGGGTCGGATCCCATATACCAACACAGGGAACGAATGTTCAGATCCCACATACCAATACCAATACAGGGAACCAATGGTCAGATACCATAACACCAACACAGCAAACCAATGGTCAGATCCCACATACCAATACAGGGAACCAATGGTCAGATCCTACATAACAATACATGGAACCAATACTAATAGTCAGGTCCCACATACCAATACAGAAAACCAATGGTCAGATACCATGATACCAACACAGAATATCCAAGGATCAGATCACATATACTAACACAGCGAACCAAGGGTCAGAGCCCATATACCAATACAAGGAACCAAAGATCAGATCCCATATACCAACACAGCGAATCAAGGGTCAGATCCCATATACCAATACAGCGAACCAATGATTGGATCACATATACTGATCCAGGTAACCAAGGGTCAAATCCCATATACCAACACAGCAAACCAATGGTCAGATCCCACATACCAAAACAGCGAACAAAGGGTCAAATCCCATATACCGATACAGGGAACCAAAGATCAGATCCCATATACCAACACAGCGAACCAAGGATCGGATCCCATATACCGATACATGGAACGAAAGATCAGATCCCATATACCAACACAGCGAAAGAAGGGTCAGATCCCATATACCAACACAGCTAACCAAGGCTCAGATCCCATATACCGATCCAGGTACCCAAGGGTCAGATCCCATATACCAAGACAGCGAACCAAAGATCAGATCCCATATACCAAGACAGTGAACCAAAGATCAGACCCATATACCGATCCAGGTACCCAAGGGTCAGATCCCATACACCAACACAGCGAACGAATGATCGGATCCCAAATACCGATCCAGGGAACCAAAGTTCAAATCGCATATACTGTGCGTGGTCCACCAATGATCCTACCGTTCATGCAAAAAGTGATACATGTACAAGCTCCTCCATGGAGTCCGAGATCACTGTAAAAGGAATAAAAGGATAAATGAAAACACAAAGGTTCAACAGTATATTAATAACCACTGTGACTCTTTGTGTCACACTGGAAAAAAGCATCATGCTGGCCAGACGAGTCAGGAAATGGTTTGTCAAAACGTTGGCAGACAAGTTGTGTGCGCCAGATGACGAGGGGATTGCGATTCAGACTCGGGAATGCACAGTGTTGCCGAAGCAGGCCGGAGGGCGAAAAAAGGCCGGAGGTCACGAGCAGGAAGCACAGGGGTCAATCAGAACCAGCTGCGTAATTATTCCCACGCTGTGCAAATTTCCTGTCGTCACCCCACCCACTGTGAATACCACCACACCACGGCCGTTCGGCGGCCATTTTACCATATGATCTTTTGTGGAGAAAGAAAATCTCCCACCACAATCCGGCCAACATGTAGATTAATAAGTTGTTTTTAAAAACAGCACGAAACACATTCATAAGAGCTCAGTTTAAGTACCGGGTGTCCTGTCACGATTACAAATTTCTGTCCTGGCTAAAGCAAAGGCAAACCACCCAGTGTAAGCATCAACTTTCTGAGTCCAGGAGGGTAAAGCAACTGCTTTTGGATACCGTGTCGATGTATTCCGAGACAACGAACTACATCGGGAGAGATAGTGGTTCGCAAATGCTGATTCGTGTAATAAGTTAGTCCAATATCTGTAACTAGTGGCTGCGGAACTTCTTTATTGGAGGAAGCCGAATGTGCATCAAACAACTATTTGCATGATTACAGTACAGCACCTGGAGAAATTGCCATTTTGAACATTCTCACCTTATTTGCTCCTAAATGTTTGGATTTCGTTGTATTCCAACCAAAATAACTGAAAAGTGAGAAAACCTTGAAATTTCTTGGAGTTTTTTTCTTGTCAAACGAGGGACTGCAGATGTGTTGATACCGCAATTGGTTGTTTGCAAGATAAGAAAACAAGGTGGGCCGGCCCGACACAAGACAGTCCAAACGCCACTTCCTCGGAGGAAGACAAACCACCCACATCTTCCGAACCCACATCCTCAAAAAAACAAAAACGAGGCAGCGCACACATGTCGGGTGAAGCTGCGGCTTTGACTTGCATCCCTGATCCTGGGCCTCAAATTCCATTGGGAATCCCGGACGGTGTGGTGGCCTCAGCAGAGCATTCACGATGCTGTCACCACAGATTGCAATCAGGCATCTTGTGGAATTTTTTGGCAGCTTGCCAAATTATCTGTGGAAGTTATTCCATGAGGTAAAGAAAAACGTGTGCACACTTCCGGTACACATCAATAAAATACCTTTACGTGAAACCCAGACATACCACTGACTTCATATGAAACTCGAAGGGCACTCGGTGGGGCGTATACTTCTGTCAGGCTGAGCAAGTTTACATTTGGTATCCCCCGATAGGCCAGATCTTGATCCGGAACTTCCAGATGTAATCGGCTTGTTATTGCCACCTAAACCAAATCACCCACAAAGCTTTGTCGTAATCCATCCATAACCTTTTGAAATATCGTGCTATGTATTGTTTTTACCCTGATCAATCAATGGATAAGAATCACTTTTGAATTTTTTTTTTTTTTAATTCATGTCCGGATCTGGATTTTCAACAAAATCAAACCGATTCGTCTTCGTCACACACCCAACCTGTCCACCAAGTTTCATCACAATCCATCCACAACTTTGTGAGATATCCTGCTCACAAACAGACAAACAAGGGTTAAAACATACTTACCTCCACCATTGAGAGTGGATGGAGGTAACACTGATGTCACACTGACAGACCATTACCATTGGAGGAAAAATAAATAAATAAATCACATTTAATGAATTTGGATGTTCTGACCAGTTGTTTCATACATGATAATCTGTTCAGCATGACAAATTGGGAAATGGGCTGAACATTTGTTGCAAACAGGAAAGATGATGGAATCTAATCCCTACACCACCCCCACCCCACCAAGTATGCCCCCACTTCCTCCAAACCTCCACTCTTCAATCTCCCCATGCTGCCCTTCCTTCCCATTTCTCTAATTTCAGCTAAGTGGCTCTGTAGCATTATCCATCAACATCAACTTAAGTGGTTTAATTTGCTTCACTTAACTTTTCTTTTCCTTTTTTTGTAATGCAATTGCACATCTTCACCGAAATGGCGACCGTGAACACAGGTGCCCCACCGGCACATGCTGCAAGGGTCCTTATCAACCAGGTATGACTACCACCCATCCACTCTGTTTGGGTATCAATTACACAGTTCAAGAGGACATTGAATGATAGCTGGGAACTAAGATAGTTAAGCTAAAATTAAACTTCCGGTATTGCTTAACAATCTGTGAAAGGTAAAGAAATGCCATTGGCTAAAAGCAGTGTCATAATACATACAACACACACTTCAAACGTAGAACAACACAAGGTACAGCGCATGCCTCCGCCAGGCTGAACAGTTTATGTTTTGTATCCCACTGATAGGCCAGATTTCGATTCAGACCTGAACCAAAATCTTATTGGCTTGTCCACGTCACCTGCCAACACATCAACTAGTTTCATCCAAATCCGTCCACAACTTTTGGAAATATCGTGCTATATATTGTTGCGGTTTTGAGTTTTGTACAATAAAGGTTAAATTTCCCCCTCATAGTTAGTCACACAACAACACGTAGCCTCGCGATAGTGCAGTTATTTCTTAGTATTTGTGAGCATAGTCCTTTTCCTGTGTTAGTTTTGCGTTGAGTAGAATAATGAGCGTAGGTTCCTTTATTGCCTTATGCTGCCTCCATTGCCTTATGCCTCCTTGTGCTGCCTTTGGCTTTTTGGCGCGAATTAACACGAGGCAGGCCTGGCAAATCGAGCAGGGACCGAATGAGGGCGGCAGAGAAGCTGACGGTAAGCACGAGCCACCAATCAGGGCTCAAAGGGAGTGGCTGCGGCAATGCGTCACAGGGCGTGGTTGGAACGTTCGAGAGGGATCAGGGCATGGCAATAGAACCTGTTGCGCGAAGCCCCCACCAGCGGTCGAGTGGAAAGGTGAGCTTGTGAGTTCTGTTGAGGGAGGAGTCCTTCTGTGGAGAGGTGAGCTTGCAGTTCTGCGAAGGGAGGCGCTTGACTGAGTATTGATGAGAGTTACCAGTTCAGAGAAAAGACGCGCGTGAACTAAGTATAAGCGCTCGTACCAAAGTGACGCTCGGTTGAGCTTGAGGCCGAGCCTCTATTGGGTTACGCGAGTGATAACGCGCTGGTAACTCAACGTGCTGTGGAAGACCGCCTGCCTCATCTGCCCTTTGTTCGAGAGACGCGCTCCAAGAATCCTTTCCACCACCTGCTTGCCTTCATCGCGGGATGTGCTGTGACCGTGGAGAGCCACGCCGGCCGACGCCGTTCCTGGACGACCAAGGCAGCGCGTGAACACCATTCTACCTGCATTTCCCCTTTGTGAGTGTGATCGAGCCCGTGTCTGGGATTAAGCATAAGACTGTATACGGCTGCTCTGTGTCTCTGTCTTTCTACCGACTTGTACATATAAGTGTAAATAATTATTAAATAGTGTTCTTCCTTTATTCGACCGTCTCGTGTTTTCCATCGTTGACTAAGCGTGGTACGAATATAACCGCTCGAATCGGGTTCCAATACCAACGGTAACTGCACAGACCACGTGGTATGCAATCCGCTCGGTGTACCCAAATTACACGTGGCTCGTGCGAGGTTTGATTCCCCACTTCCGCGGCGGCGCAGGTATTTAGGTACGTGCGAGACTTGTCCCGAAACCCTACCTTGCGTTTGCCCGGAAGGGGCGTTTCAGGTCTCGGTTACGCCGGCCCAGAAAGAACAAGGGTCTTAATCTCCCCTTGGTAAGAGTAGGAAGGGCGGCGGAAAACCATAACAATATATATATTGGCCCCATCTCTCAATGAAGAATCACTTTTAAAAATTCACGCATCCAGATCCTAATTTGGATCATCACCAAATTGAATTAATTCGTCCTTGTCACACCGCCACCCAACGTGTCCACCAAGTTTTGTGCGAATCCGTCCACAACCTTTTCGGACATCATGCTATATATTGTTTTTGGCACCATCTCTCAATGGTGAAGAATCACTTACATAAGTACAGTATTAAAAAAAATTTCAATAAAATCCACATGCCTGTGCCACATTCAGTCGAACATCATGCATTGACAGCAGGTTCGTGAAGGACTTGAACAAAAAAAAACGTACCCAGTCTGAATGTTGCTATATCCAGTCAATGGTGAAACTGCAAATGGGGAATCTGCGAATGTCACGGATGGAAACCCTTACGTCATTTCCTCATTCTGCTTCAAACTCAATATATTTCTATATTTTCATTCCAAACAGCATAAATCTTCATTCCAATCACAAAATAATACGATAGTATAAATATTTCAAAATATAATGTTAAATCACAATTGTATTGAGATATCAAATCAGTGAACTGTCATTATCTGTTCACGTCCGGATTCAGGAGCAAGGTCCGTGTGGATCGCATTTCAAAATCATAATTGCATTGAGGAATTTCTCAAACGTCCTACCTACCTTATCTCTCTCTCTCTCTCTCTCTCTCTCTCTCTCTCTCTTTGTCTCTCTCTCTCGTCTCTCTCTTTCTTTGTCTTTCTGTCCAAGGAGAAGTGAATTCTTGCAGAGATTTTTCTGGAAGCTTCATTTGGCTGCGCCTGAATGGGTTTGAGGGTTATGGAGTAGCGGCTGAAACCCGGATCCTATCCAGGTTCCTCATGATGACTCCATCTTTGCTCTGCTTATTTGGGTTCCTTCTGATGACTCCAATGTAGTATTTGGTTTTCTGTTTCATTACGACATCTGCTGGGACCCCAGACCTTTCCACCGAAGATATTTCCTTTTGGTAAAATGTGTAACTAATGGTTATTAAATGCTGTCACCCTGTCATGTGACCAGATCCTCAGCATAGATTGGTGGACGTTTGTGAGGGACATACATACATTCACCGGACGGACAGACAAGCGAAACGTTACTCCGGACGGCATTGCGCTATGGGCTACGCCACAAAGATTCTTATATTCAGATCCGGATTCAGATCTTCACCAAAATTGAATCAATTATTCCTCGTCACACACCCAACCTCCCCGACAAGTTTCGTCCGAATCTGTCCATATATATCTTTAGCCCTATCTCTCAATGGTGAAGAATCACTGAAAAAAATTATTGAATCCAGATCTTCACCAGATTCTAATCAATTTCTCTTGGTGACACACACACATACAAGGCTTTCATCCGCAGCTCAATGGAATACTCTTCTCCCCTCTGGGCTGGTGCTCCTTCCCCACACCTAGCGCGGCTTCACGCTGTTGAAACCAAAGCTTTCAGAATCATTGGAATCTCCCGCAATGAAGCCGATTGGTGGTCTTTCTGTCTTCTACCGACTCCTCTCCGGCCTAGCTCCCCCAGCTCTATCTGTGCTCTGTCCCCCAAATATTCCTACAGGTCGCACAACATCTGCCAGCAAACCTCTGATGGTTAAACTGCCAAAATCAAGACTCTCTGCTCACCTTCACTCCTTCATTCCCCTTTTCTCCCACCTCTGGAACAAACTCCCTCACTCTCTTCAATCCCACTCATCCCTCCAGGTCTTTAAAACAGCTGTTCACCACCATCTCTTATCTTCCCCTATCCAAAACCTTGATCTTTTCTACCGCTGCTAATTCACCCCAGATCCACTTTTCTGAAATACCGATTTCTTTCCTGGAAGTCCTAGCAGTGTCCACGTGTTTTATACCTGTCCCCCCCCCCCCCCCTTCCCATGCCTCCTCCCCCAAATCTCCCAATGTCCCTGTCCCTGCTCTCAAATGTTGTACTTGTGTGCTTCCCTCTCTCTCCCGCTCCATTTATCATGTTTCATGTGGCAGTTTGTCTTTTTGTGATTAATGTTAGCTCTTACACGAGGCTCGATCTTGTATACAAACCCCCCCCTCCCCCCCCCAAAAACCAACTTCTCCACCAAGGTTCACCCAAATCCATCAATAACTTTTTCAGATACAGTCTTGCTATATCTAGTTTTTGGCCCTATATCTCAAGGGTAAAGAATCACTTTACAAATTCTCGGATCCAGATCCGAATCTTCAATCCATCAAAAATTAACCAATTCACCCATGTCACACACAGCAAAACTCTCCACCAAATTTTGTCCGAATCCGACCACAACTATTTGAGATATCTTGCTCTTAAAAAAACAAAAAAAAACACACCGTTTAGAGGCCATTTTCCCCCACAAAGCGGGGGTTGGCCTTTTCGGGGACCGTGGTTGTTGTTGTTTTTTTGGTCCCCTTTTTGAAGCAATGTTTTACGGCCGGATGCCCTTCCTGCCGCCAACCCTGTTTGTCGCCTTTTTACGATAAACAGGGAATTACCAGTGTACTGGTACTCAATTTGCCGACCTCGGAAGGATGACAGGCTGAGTCAACCCCCCTGGCGTTAATTCAGCGATCGACCGGGATTCGAACCCAGGATCCTAGGATCCTAAGCTGGCACCCTAGCCGCTAGCCCAACACCAGGGACTGTGTTGCTCTTAGACAAACAAAAATACAGTTTGGTCTTGGAGGTAAAAAGAAAACTATGTTCCTCAACAATTGTATTCATTTATTGAACAGGAACTGCTAAATTAGTTGTAACCATAAATTAAGAATTTTAGTAACTGGTAAGCAAGTGGTCCATTTACCAACCAACTGTATCTGCACCTGGGCCTGGTTGTTCATGGAGGTGCAGCACACACGCCATTGTTTGTGGAATGAGAGGCATCGCTAACAAGGTTTGCACTTTGATGAAAAATTTTGTGAACACAAGTTAACTACTTTCCCATATTTGTAGTGCTTCTGCACTCCTAAAATAGGCACAACTTCATACATCGCACACCAATCTCATCATGCACAACATCGTTCAGAAGTCACCATGGAGCACACGTGTTATAAAGCAAATCACGTACCCTGGAGAGACCGGATGCCATTAGCTCACGTGTCCAAAAAACCCGCATGATGCTCCTGCACATCCTATTTCTGCTCTTTTCACCCATATAATCATTTGCCCTGAGGTAATCTTCCATCTGCGGGCAAATTAGCCAACATCACTGCATCAAATAAAAAGGTACAAAAACTCATCCCCTTAACTACAGACCTATCAGCTTACTTCCAATCATCAGCAAGGTCATAGAATCCATCATCGCAGGTCAATATGAAATTCTTCCTTTTCTCCAGTAACCTCAACTCAGATCATCAATTTGGTTTCAGACCAGGTCAATCTACTTTGGACATGCTGCTTCCACTCACCCAATAATGAATGGAGGCCCTCAATGTCAGACTTTAGATCAGGGACATCTCTCTGGACATGTCTCGTGCTTTTGATACAGTCTGGCCTTGCTCTCCAAACTATCGGCCTATGACATCCAAGGCCAATTCCACACATGGATTACTGACTTCCTCCACTCTCGTAACCAACATGTGTCACTCAAACGGAATCCTTTCATCTCCTCTCCCTGTCAAGGCTGGAGTGCCCCAAGGCAGCGTTCTAGTCGCAGTCCTATTCCTGATCCACATCCATGATCTCTCTGATAGATCCTCTTTATCTATTTGCTGATGACTCCACCCTCTGCCGTGACATCCCTCATCCTTCATACGGACAGACTGCAGCCACTTCCCTCTCTTCAGGCATTAAAAAAAAAATCAATAGTCAAACATCAAACATCAAACATCAAGTCAAAAACAAACATCAAACAAAAAAAATAGTCAAACATTTGGAATATGTCTTTCAATCCTGACAAATCTCAACTCTCACTATCTCTCTCCAAAAGCACCATCTGCAAACCCGACTATCTACTTTCGTAACAATCCCCTTGAGGAAGTTCAGTCATTCAAAATCCTGGGTCTCGCTATCAGCCATGATCTTTCATGGGCAAACCATATTTTAAACTTGCCTCCAAAGCCAGCCGTCACCTGGGCATCCTCCTTCGTACAAAGTCCTTCCTTGGCACACCTGAAATCCTATCCACCTACAAAGCCTTCATCTGCAGTTTGATTGAGTACTGCTCTTCCCTCTGGGCTGGTTCCCCTGCCTCACATCTTGCTAAGCTTGACGCTGTGGAAACCAAGGTCTTCACCGAGATCATTGGAATCTCCCATGATGAACCCGAGTCTAGGGGCCGAACACTTTTCCATCGCAGACAGGTCGGTGGTATCTGTCTTCTACCACCTCCTCTCTGGTTTTGCACCCTTGCTGTCCATTATCACTCTCCCAAAATCCATTATCACTCTTCACCTCCACTCATTCCTTCCACTTTTCCCCTACTTGTGGAACCAACCTCCACATCTTCCATCTCATTTTCCCCTCGAAGTGTTCAAGACAGCTGTTCACAAGCATCTCAGATCATTCCCCACCCAAAACCATGATTCCTTCTGGGTCCGAACCCCCGCCACTGTCCACCATAGTCCCAAGCCCACCTTATTCCAAATTTCTAGTTTTTTCCTCCCGAGAGTTTGCTTCTTTGTCCATCTTGTTGTGCACACCCCATGCATCCTCCGCTATCCCACATTCCTCCCCCCACCCATTATTCGTCAAAGTCTCCCTCTCTTTTCCCCTTCAACCCTGCTGTTGTTGTCCTCCACCCTCTTTCAACTATTCCTATTGTTCTGTTGCATTCGGCTCCATTTAGTGTTCTGAGTTTTCCATGAGCCTCGACTCTGTACCCCCTCCCTCTACCCTCCTATACCTCCCTCCAAAAAAGGTGGCACAAATTTGTAATTTGTTTAGAGTACTTGCCTAATCTTTACAAAAGACACCACACTGTGGGATCTTTAACATGTCCAAGAGGCGGCACACTTAGTGATACAAGCCCTGCCTGCAAAACACCAATCCGACAGTCTACGGAACCCAGACTAGACAATTGAAGGTAAATACATTACCTCTACACCATATGTCAGGAAAACCTTGGTTTATATGGTCATATAGTACAGCATGCGACAGCAGGTTAATCACAATTTACATGGGTCATGGAATACATGAGCAACTCCTCCTCTTCTTACAACAACTCAAAGACCAACAACTCCTCCACTGACAACTCCTCCTGTTCTTACAACAACTCAAAGACCAACAACTCCTCCACTGACAACTCCTCCTCCTATTCTTGAAAAAACAACAACTCCGCTTCCTCTTATAACAGCTCCTCCAACTCGTCTTACAACTTCAACAACAACTCCTCCTCTTACAACAACTGCAAACAACTCCTCCTTCTCTTATAACAACTTCTCTAACTTTCTCCCCCTGTTCCTTTCAGAATTCAAACAGTATGGCTGATATTGGAGCACAAGCGTCCAAAAAGCATGGAAACTGTGCCCGGAACTACAGAATAGGGACAGCCCATAAATATAAGCATAGTCATGTATATAAACAGATATTCATGAGTGTACAGCAACCGATGACCCTAACAGTTAAACACACCCACCACTCCACCAGGTAAGGTATATCCATGCAAACAAGGTATGAGAACCCTTCAGTTGTTTCCACTGAAAACAGACGGCGCATTGAATGACATAAAGTTAAAATCACAGACCACCCATCTTAAGCAGTAACATTCAAAGAGTTGATAAAGTAGCTTTTCATCGCTGATTTGATTGATAACAGGATCAATGAATAAAAAGTGGGAATTCACGAATGGCGCAGAGGTTTGAAAACCCGGGTGGAAGTTATCCTGCGGTTCGCGCAACCACATTCCTCCCTTTGACCAGAAAATAAATAAACAGTACGAAGCAGTAATAAAAATAATTGTGCAGAACCAATCATAAATAAAGTCATTCATTAGGCTCCTCCCCTTATTTAATCCATGCCACTCTTCTTCCTTTCTTCCTTTCTTCCCTCCTCCCTCCGTAGTCTCGATTTAAAAACACACCTCCACTCATACTACACAGCACTGTTAACCAGTGTTCAGTCCTTCGCACCATGTTTTGGGGGTATTTATTGGTCTCCTCTCACCTTTTCAAAGTGAACTCAAAATAAACGGTAATTAGCACATTCATCATACTTCCTGTGTTTAAATGTATCACTTTTGTCCCCTGTCCTCTCTCGATTCGCAATGCCCTTTCTCTCGAGAGTGGTATATCAAAAATACAATCTCGAGTCATTATTTTTTCACCAAACGGGATTTGGACCAACATGTGCGATCGCACTGACAGTAGGATGACCGGTTTGTTGCCAGTAAAGATGCGACTATTCATTTCTACGTTATGGAAGATCATCGTTCACTAGTTGGTGAGAATTTTTGATGAACAAAAACTATGATAAAACCTCCACGCTTTGCTCAAAAAATTGAGGCGACTCAGAAATGACTTCTTCCTTCAATTTTCTTTTTCACCCAAGAAAGAAGCGGATGAGGCTCCTTAATCTAGGAAAACAAATTTTGAAGAACGGTCCACATGAAATTCTTCGTATCAGATGTCAACACAAGAATGGCAGAAATACATGAACTTATTACCTCTGAAACCTTCCTCTTTTCACCCCTGTTTGTCTGTCTACAACACAACAACATGCATTTTAAGGCCATTTTCCCTGCGAGAGCGGGGGTTAGCCTTGCGGTCCCCATGACAATCTTCTCCATTTTGCCATATTTTCTGCATCTCTCCTTATTAAACCCCTTGCCAGCATTTCTTCTTCCACCATCTTTAGCCAAGAATTTCTCGGTCTTCCCCGTCCTCTACTTCCTTCTACGTGAACTTCCATCACTCTTCTCAACCAGTCGCTTTCATCCTTCCTCAACACATGACCAAACCATCTCAACCTGTTCCTCTTCACAGCATCAATCACAGGCTCTATTCCCATCATCTTTCGCAATTCATCATTTGTCTTCCTCTCTCTCAACGATACTCCGCACATCCGTCAAACCATTCGCATTTCCACCCTTTCCAACCTTCGTTGCTGCTCTACGTTCATTACCCATGTCTCGCTCCCATAAATCATAACACTTCTCACACATGCATCATACACCTTTCCCTTCAGCTTCAACGACACTCCCCTCCTCATCAGCACGCCACTCAGTTCCCGAAACTTCTTCCATGCACATCTCACTCGAGCAACCGTTGCCGAGTCTGATCCACCTTCTCCATTCAGCATGTCTCCGAGGTAGCAAAATGTTTTCACACCTTCCAGCTTCACGCCGTCTCCAAGATCCAACTCAACATTTCCTCCATCTGCAGCTCCCTGTCTGTGAGCAGGATATCTCAAAGTTATGGACGGATTCGGACGAAACTTGGTGGAGATGATGTGAGTGTGACAAGGACTAAATCCGAATCTACATGAGATTTTTTCCCCCTCATGATTAGCATGGTGTTTCAAAGGGTTATGAATGACATGACACAACCTTGTGGATGAGTTGGCTAGGCGACAAGAACAAGCCGATTCCATTTTGGTTCATGTCCTGATACAGATCCTGCCCATCAGTGGATACAAAACGTAAACTTTTCAGCCTAGCGGCGGCATTCGCTCTGCCGATGGCTGTTCTAGTTTATCAATAAGAATGATCTCATTTCTCTTCTGGATGTTTGAAAAAGGAAAGGCACGAACTAGCATGTCCGACCATGTTTCAAGAGAACTGAAACTTTTGGCACGAGTGAGATGGGAGGGAGACTGATGCCATGGGCTAGAGAACAAGGCCAACAAGGTTTAGAACTTCAGTATCAAGCAGTTCTGAAAAACAGGCAACTTGTCAATAAAAACAACAATCGTGTCAGAATATCTACAATCAGGGCAAACACTGAAACTAATCCTTATAATGGGATACAGGTATATCACAGGTATACCAGAAAAGATGAAATATCCGAATACAGCATAATTCAACAAAATCTACAACTTCACCAACTCTGGGTTAATACCCAATATGAACCAGGTCAACAACACATGGATTAAACTTTAAACCTCACTACCCTTACCACCCACTAGTACTGCCCAAATTATTCCCATCTTCTTGTGTGGTCGGCCAGGGAACTTTTGGCCCACGTCTTTCACGAACCGAATGGAGGCAACTTAGGCAGCGATTTGGCATTTGTTCAGGGTGCTGGCGATAACTCACCTACTCTTCACGAAAGACACCATGGAATCTTTAACGTCCAATGACCAGCACCAGCAGACAGGTCTTCCGTTTGAACAACAACTTGATGGATGTCACACTTTGTGATGCGTCACCCTGGATGCGAACCATCAGCGTGGTAATTTAGTTACCACGATTTAGTTACCACTCGTAAGTGGTAACAGTAACAGGAGTAACAGTAACAGAGTGGTAACATTTAGTTACCACTCGAGATGAGTGCTGATACCGCCAGGAAATTCTGCCAGCTAAAAAAATGTTAATCTCAAAACAGGTGATAATAATAATAAAATTAATTTGAAAAACCAAACAAACTTCAGGCTACTCATCTGCCAGAAATTTACCAAAATGCTGCATCAGGTACGCAGAGGACGTATAAACAGCCAGCAACAAGTATGCCAATTAACAATCATTTTTGTTCATCTTTGGTGGCAATGTTTGAGATCCAGAAGGCAAGCCAAAAGGCCTCTTCAAAAGATGTTTACCATGTTACATCACATATACATGTCAATGAAGAAAAACAATCATAAAAAAGGAAAAAAAGAAAGGCTTTGCCTACCCATAAGTATGAATGAATGAATGATCGTTTTAAGGCCATTTTCCCCACTAGAGCGGGGGTTAGCCTTGCGGGCCCCATGACAATCATGGTTCCCTGTTTGAGGCAATGTTTTTATGGCCGGATGCCCTTCCTGACGCCAACCCTTGGTCACGCTCTCACGATGCGCAGGGATACGGTGTACCTATTCTAAACCAGGGTACACACCGGGATCATTCATCCCAGCAAGCTGGTATTCAATTTGCCGACCTCGGAAGGATGACAGGCTGAGTCAACCCCCCTGGCGTTAATTCATCGATCGACCGGGATTCGAACCCAGGATCCTAGGATCCCAAGCCGGCACCCTAACCGCTAAGCCAACACCAGGCAACACCAGGCTAAGCCTACCCATAAGTATGGTGCATATATTTTTGAGATACTGTAAAGCTACTTCAAGAAAAGCTGGTTGTATTTCTCTCCGATTGCTGTGGCTGTAAAAGCTCGAGGAAACACGATACCGGTGAAAACAAGAGATTCAAAAGATCCTTTTGTGATCTACATGGCTCCTGTTCGCGTACGATAATTATGGTGAATGCAAGGATGATGTCACACAAGACAAAACACAAGCCAAGCTGCTTGGAATACCAAAAATACCACGTCAGTTAAGCAATCCAATCCGCAGAGCCAACACACATCAGCGGAAGTGAACAAAAAACAAAGTGGTGTCAATTCTCGAGCAGCATCAACGTCTATTTAAATCAGGAGTTAAAAGTTTGCTTTCCACAACAAAGCCAGCGGTTTTGGTTGTTAATGTTAACATGTGGAATGGTCTTCTGTGGGAAGTTGGTTGCAGCATGTATCGTTGACAGGTCTTAACTACATGAGGATTAGTACTTTAAAGCAATGCGTGTAGAGGAGTACCGCGGTACAGTGATATCGACAGGAATGATAAGACTAGCCTGGGGTGACGTCTGCAAGTTTGAGGTGTGTATATGTGTGTCGTTGGTTGTTATCCACATTTGTGGGTTTCAGGAGGTGGAACGGAGTCCTCCCAGGACCCAAAGTATCCACCTCTTTGGTAAGGGATCATGGTTCATGGACGAAACTGTTCAACTTTTTCATAGTTTTGTTCCAAGTTCTCTTTTCAGGATCGTCAAAAAACCCCGGATTGCCTCCAGTTGTACTTCATTTGTGGTATTATTCCCGGGAATGTTTTTTTTTTAAATCTCAGCGAGGTTCTTATTCATCATTCCTGTTGCTCCAATAATTATCACTGGTACAATTTTGATGTTCTTCAACTTCCAAGATCTTTTGATCTCATTTTTCAGGTCCTGGTATTTGGTCATTTTCTTGATTTCTGCGTCGTTTAGGCCAAAATCGCTGGGTACTGATATCTCAATCATCAATGCTGTCTTTTCCTTTTTGTCCCTGAGTACAATGTCCGGAAGCAATGCTTTGTTTTCTATGTTCACGCTCGATGGAATCATCAGGTCGTACGTGAGCATGACGTCCTCATTTTCAATGATTGCCCTTGGTTCGTGTTTCCATGAGTTTTCTGGTACTGGGATGTTTACATTTTTGCAGATATGCCAATGAATCACTTTGCATACTTTGTTGTGTCTTTGTGCGTAAAGCTGTTCTGATAATAGTTTTTTGCATCCCGAGAGAAGGTGACTTGTACTTTCTGCTTCTGTCTTGCAGAATCTACACTTGTCCGTCTGGCTCAGCCCCATCATCTTTTTTAATCCATTTGTGTAGTCTCCTTGATCTTGGACATTTATGTGTATGCCTGTGTGTGTGAACCTGTGGGCCTGACATTCAACTCCTCCTTCCCTTGATTTAATCGACTCTACTCGTCACAACTGCTCGACAGTGTGTGAATATGTTTTGTATCAAAAAAAGAAAAATGAAAAATGAGGGTACAGGGATAATGTTATGTCCATTGTCCATGGATCATCAAGAATGTGGAGATGACACTGGCTTGATGTGGCCTCTTCCTCCTCCTGTGCCTGGGTGTCCTTGCATACAACATCATGTTGGGTCAGTCAGATGAGGGGGGGGGGGGTGGGGGGGGGGGGGAGGGGGAAATAAATAAAACAGTTTTCGGATTTTTGTTTTAACCGTTTGATTAATTCAATTTGCTCAGTGTAGGTGATTGAAAGGAGGGAAAAGACTAAACTCAAAGACCATGAATCAGCAATTCAAAAGCTGTCATTACTTAAAATCTGAAATGACGTACATTTTGGGGTTCATTTGAAGACCCCGACAGTTAGATTTTAAAATTACATGTTCCGAGCACAACATATATGAAACTAGAGAATTCATAGTACACAATACCCCATGCAGTTACTTCAATTTTAATAAAATAATGATTTGAATGATTGTTTAAATAAAAAAAATCCGGAAGTTTAGTGCTATTCCAGTAGTCCAGAAGCAGTCCCGAACACCACCCCTCTTACCCTTTATTTATATTGACGTATGTACTGCAAAACTGGAGGTTATTGGAAGTATTACGACAGGTAATATGTGTCCTCGTCTTTAAGTACATACTCGTATATTTCAATTTAAATAAAATAAACACTGTACTGAAAAGTCAAATAAATAAATAACTCGGTTTTACCACCATTTCCCACATTGTCTATTACACCACCCTATCTAACACATTACTAATTAGTTATTCGTGCCTGTCGTATGTGTCCATTATCATGTCCTTAAAAAGAGTAAGATTCCTGTTTGGAATTATTTTCCATTTTGTTTGACTGCTAGACAGACACACAGAGTAAAAATATGATCTCACTCTTCTCCGCACATGCGCGATCAGGATAAATTCAGAGCCAAAGTACGGTAAACCGACAAACTTGTCTTCCCATTCAAGTTCTGATTAGTGTTCAAAACATAACATTCAAATCAAATTAAATTTGTTCCTCATTCATAAACTGACGACCATAAACTGATGACAGACAGACAGGATGGATGTTCATAAACCAATTGCTTAATAGTGCTTTTTGCTTCGCGCTAACGGGGTTACTAGAACGGCACTCAGCACGTACCCCTGCCAGCTGAACAGTTTACGTTTTGTATCCCCACTGCAAGGCCGGATCTGCATCCGGACACGACACACAATCTAATCGGCTTCTTCTTATCACCATCCAACTTTGATGCCGGAGGTAATGATTGAAGAATGTGTCAAGCAGCTTAACAAGGATGCATCTCATTTTTGCAAACACCAATGAGGAAAACCATATTACCCCACACACGTTAAGTGGGGTTGAGCAATTGGTCCATCTAAATGAATGAATATTTGAATTTGAATATTTTCAATGAATGAATGAATATTTTGAATTTGAATGAATGAATGAATGATCGTTTTAAGGCCATTTTTCCCCGCTAGAGCAGGGGCTAGCATTGCGGGCCCCATGACAATCATGGTTCCCTGTTTGAGGCAATGTTTTTATGGCCGGATGCCCTTCCTGACGCCAACCCCTTAGTCACCTCTAACGATGCGCAGGGATACGGTGTACCTATTCTAAATCTGGGTACACACCACCAGGATCATTCATCCCAGCAAGCTGGTACTCAATCTAAAGCATCCTGTGCATCAAGCTCAATTGACCTTTAGATGGTCCATCTAAAGTGGCGTCAATTATCTGTCTGTCTGTCTATTTATCAAAAGACGTTGGGCTATGATTGAGGAACTACTTAATTGCAATTGAATGTTATATTTTGAAGAATGTATAACACGAATCTGAACAAGAACCTGCACTTTAGCAGTGCTTTGGCTCTGAATTTGGCAATTTGTATGGAATCTCGTTCCGATCGCACATGCGCAGGCAGGAGTAGGATAATTGTCTGTCTGTCTGTCTGCCAGTCAAACAAAATTGAAAATCATTCCATACAGGAAACTTTCTATTTTTAAGAACGTCATAAAGGACACAAACAACAGGCATGAGAACTAATGCACCTTGTCAAATAAGGCGGGGTGGAAGACGGTGCACCAACGGCGGTAAACTTCTGAAAAAAGTTTTTGTTTTTTTCATACTTCAACCCTGTAGAACAAAAATCGCCTTTTGCTACTTCCAAAAAAACCTTCCATTTAGCGGTACTTGGACAAAATATTACACCATATTTTCACATTTTCCCCTCACACTCTCAGTTTTGGGGAATATCGAAATTCAGACAAAATTGTGGCTCGTAGGAAATACAGGCCGTGCTCAGAAATGTAAAGCAAGAGTTGAAAAGACCCTTCATATGTCCTTTTTCTCAAAACATCGTGGGGTAAGGTGTTCTATGAACTCTATAGTATTTGAAGGTGATAATAAAATAATTCCATTTTTCCTAGTTTTTTTTATCATTCTTGTTTTCAAAATTGGTCTTTTCAGAAAATCAAATAAGAATGCTCACATAACACATAATAAACCTTTGAATGTCAGGGTAATTCATCAATCGTGTATAGAAATTATATTTTAGGGATCGAAATGTTGTGTATGTGTGCTTCCCCTTCTCTCCCCATCTTGTCTTCCGCTCCCTCTTTTTATATATTTTGTTTGTCTGGTTGATTTGTTTGTGAAGTAAATGTTAGCTCTTTCACGAGACGCGATTCAGTATACAAAAAAAAATGCAAAGCTGGATTTTGGTGAACAAGATCCACAAATCTACACAAGTTGACCCCAAACAAGTTGGAAATGGTGAAATGATGCTGAGGAACCAGCCTCTCTAACGAAACGCGCATATACAGCTTACTGCTTGGCATCGAATCATCTGGATTCTGGACGACAAACACACGCTGTGGAAATTGGAATAGGTGAAGTGAAGGACACCGCTGTCCATTTCCATGTGCAGGTCACGCTGCAATGGGATGCTCATCATGATGTAATAGCGAAAAGTGCAAGCAGCATTCACAGCATGTCAGGGCATGTACCTGCCAGTACCTCATGCCAACGTGTGAAAGTCTTCAGGATGACCTAAGCGTGGAAACAAGTAAGCAGAAGGGAACGAGACTATGAGGGTGGATTCTGATCAGCAATCAGTTTCTCGGTATGGGCTATAACAGGTGGATTGCCATTGCCTACGGTCTGGAAGGTACCCTCATGTTACAAATTCCTGCCTTCGCAGTAATTTCTTGAGGGTGCCAACTCTTTGCGAAGTCTGTGGGATCTTTTAACTAGCATCCACCAACTAATTCCGGCAAACGGGACGCCCATCCGAGGGACTGCACACACGTTCATGAATGGCCCTGCCTGCAAAACACCGGGAAGACAGTTTATAGCTGCGTCGGCCAGATTAGACGGGGTATAGGCAGGTGTGCGTCCTGCCAGGCCGCAAGGGTGGATGTAATCTTAAAATACACTTCAGAAACATAGTCAGTCTTTCATTCCTCAGCCATGCAAGTGGGGATAGAAGAAAACAAGGCAAAAGTTCAGCCATTTAGCCTGGATTTGAATTCTGATCCAGGTATAAACTCTCATCCCGGGGTTTCTCAGGCAGGGCGAGGTCTTTGTGTGTCGATGGTCATCAACCTGGAAAAAAAGCCATCTGCCAGCCCCGATCGTTAGTGGAGTAACACGTTGAAGATCCCACAGTGTTTTTCATTGAGAACAGGTCCGTTATCGCCGGCACCATGAACAAGATCACCCTCGAACATCAGTCGGTTCATCGAAGATTTGACCCCAAAACATCGCCCAGACGACCATGCAAGGCGGGACCAATTGGGACGTTCAAGGAGCAGCAGTGGTTGTAGAATTTGGAAGCAAAACGGTAACATCCACCAATCAGTGGGCGAAGCCTGACACTATAGTTTCCATCGAAGCGATTTCAAATGCGATGCATGGAATCAACCTGATGTGGAGGTATGCCAACTGCCGTGAGAAGCAAGAAGGTGACATTTCAGGCATGAACCATTTGTCAAGGCAAGAGGGCTTTTTCTCACTGTTGTTGGCTCTTTCTCCGAGCATATCCCATTCACGAAGGGTTTTCAACGGAAACGTCATCTTCTCCTTGCCCACCGCAGTTAGCATACCTGGATGAACATCCTTATACCCGACGGTTGTCGCACCCCGACAGGGGCCTTCACTGGCAAGACTAGTTCTCAATTCCACCCAGTATTTGGTGAACCATATTCGGTTGTTGAGCACACACAACAACCTCTGTAGTAACATACAGCACACACTCCCAACCCACACTTTACAAATCCACAGAAAACGTTCAAGTGAGCACAGTGACGATGACGACGATGCAAATTCAAGTTTACAAACAGCAGTCACCGGTGCTGGAGAAAAACGTTCAAACCAACTTCTCCGAGAGCAAGCCAAGCATAACCTGGCGGTACATAACCCGGTTAGAGGGACCAATCAGATTCCAGAATTCTCGGGACGCAACAGAGCCCGAAACATCAGCGGACATTTTCTGTTTCCCCCAAGACCGACGAACCTCGACGACAATTTTGTTTCCGAACATTCTGCCACCAACGTAACCAGTTGCTCCTTGGCAAGCGGTCCAAGGTGCTTCAAAATGGGTAGGAAATTCACAACAATTGTAAAAAAACACAATTGAAACTCCCAAGTACCAGCTGAAAAGCCTTCTTGTCCTTGCCAAAGCAAACATTGTCTGGACTACAGACGAGGGAGAA
>NC_136272.1:89856222-90021222 GCF_964187855.1 Myxine glutinosa | reverse complement strand
TTTGCCATCCCTCTCCCAGCAATAGCTATGGCAGGAATTTGGAATTTGTTCAGGGTGCCGGTAATAGCTTGCCTACTCTTTGTGAAGGACACCATGGGATCGTTAACGTTCACCATATAATGCCAGCAGACAGGACACCCAGGTTAACGTCCATCCGAGGGACACATTGATGAATCACCCTGCCTGTGAAACACCGGGATGACAGTTGGATTTGCCTGGCCTGGTCTGGATGACAGCCTGGTCTGGATTCAAATCCAGGCTTCACGGCTTAGAAGCGAGAGTGCGTAACTGTAGGCCAGTGGTTTCCAAACCTTTGTCCACGACCAAAAATTTCAAATCACATTCGCCTTGCATCCTAAATGGTACCGATACCCACAATAAAAATTGTCGGAAACAACGCTTTCGACGAAATCCCCCTCCCAAACCGGGAATGTTGAATGTGGTTTTTCAATTTAGGCCCAGAACCCTGGGTTTGGCAACCATTGCTCTCGGCCATCATAACAACTCTATCTGCTAATACCCATCATAAATGAATAAGGTTTGATGCCATCCAATAAAAAATGAATTCTTTCCACTATAGAGTCAAATAAAAAATGGATTCCTTCATCAAAGCATCATTTTTCAGGAGAAAGATTTGCACAAGGTGTGTGTTTTTATTCAGTAAGTACAATGAGTTTAAAATGCTACCCACACATATTTATCTAGATGGGTTAAAACCCCAACAACAGTGCTTCTAGGGTAGGATATGGCGTACGTTTTGACTCTCAAGATCCTTGCCAATACATTCTCGCAACCGGTACCTGCATTTTCAAAGAGCTGCAGTGCCAGTGTCTTAAAATATCTTATCACCTGATAGCTGCAAGAAAGCAAAGAAGAACAGATTCAGAGCAGCTCCAAACACTCAAAACAAAGACATTCATTGCCAGTGATAGGTGAAAATCCACAAAAGGCAAGATGGCAACAGACTTACGCATTAAAGAAAGCAACTAATAATTAAAACAAACATTAACCTCCTCAGATATTTAACCTATCAATTCATGAAAACAATAATTATCTCAAACTTGGCAGTTCGTTATTGTATGCTGTACTATCAGATTACCCATATATCGTACTGTACAATCATCAAATTCCACGTTACTGCACCAGAGAGTCTTCGTGTGAATTTAGGGATTTTACCAAGATTCCGCAACATGGTTTGAAATATTTCCTGATGATCGTTTTTTGTAATCCAGCACCAATAAAGTCACGAGAACATGGCCGACGCTCTTTGCTCTGCATCCTCAAAAGAAATAGACGAGGAAACGGAAAAAGTGGTTTTCTATAGAAGAAGGTTGTTTCGGTGTAGAACTGGCGCTTCATCTAAATCCATAAGCGAGGCATAATTGCTGCAAAGAGAAAGGGAACGTGAAACTTTTAAGATAGAAAAAGTAGTCGCATCCATTCGAAAAGGCATTCCGATACCTTTCTTTGGGAGAGGAAAGGCATAAAGGGGGCTTGAATTTCATTGTGGGTCTGTGCGGATTGTGTTACGGCAGTTTCATTCTGTGTCACAGCGGCAAGTTGAAGGCAAAACGAAAGGTCAAAATTCCAAAGCGCCAAACATTGCTTCGGTTTATATGTTTTGGAGACTGGATTTTCAAACGGAGGAAAATGGGCATTATGACGTTGGTACGATGGCCTGGTCAGATGGTTTAGAGATGTCTGCACTTTCTCTTGGGCCGTCTGGCTTGCGTTTGAATCTTGACATGCTATAAACTGTCATCCTGGAGTTTCGGGTACAGGGCGAGGCCTTCGGGTGGACATCAAGCTATAAGACCGTTCTGCCAACAATAGATGCATTGGTGGACGTTAAAGATCCCACAGAGTATTTTGACAAGAGTAGGGGAGTTATTTTGCTGGCACTCTGAATAATTAGAAATTCCTGCCACTTCAGGCCTGGCCAGCAGATTCCAGGAAATTAGGGACAGAATCGTTACCCTCATCTGACCCCACAAGGGGTTGGAAATAATTGGGGGCATTCTTCTTCTTCTGCTTTTGTATGCAGCATCGGCCGAGGGCATGGCTGTGCCCCCGATGCAATGTCCTCTGCTGGTTAAGGTAGGAATTTGGAATTTGGTCATGGTGCCTAGACTTCACGGAGGACACCGTGGGATCTTTAATGTCCACTAACTATTGGGGTGAGGAGGGCATTAAAGAATAATAGGAATAATAATAATGTATCAGGACAATTATTCAAACAGTGCTGAAGAAGAAAAATAATAATGTGAAAAAAAAAAAAGTGATTCAAATAATAATTATCTTGTGAGTGTGTTTTTAATATACAGTAGATTATTATTTCAACAATTAAAATTATATATTATATAAGATAATTCATTATATCTATGTTTTGGTTTGTAAAAGATGCAAATGTCAACTACGCAATATCTGCATTATGAAAAATAAGATATAAAGTGCTAATTACACTATGGATAATTCTTTTCAAAACTGGGTACATTTAAGGCTCTTCTGGTACAGTTTATACCACACAAAAGGTTGAATTGCAAAAAAACCAAAAAAAACCACGTCCAGTAGCAGTGAAACAGCAAGAGTCAGGTACGTTTGACTTCAATTTAACATCACGGATGTACAAAAGAAAGATTTTATCAACCGTGGCATGGAAAGATGGTTCACGCTAGTATGTCACATGACTCAGTGTGGAGCTGAGTTTACGAAGTGCAAATTAAAATACGTTGCATGAAAAGCCCCAATATCAGTGAACATTTAGTCAATCGTCCAAAAAAAATGCGCATTCGGTGCACATTTGTAAAACTTGAGAATCACTATTTACCTCCTTTTAAGCAATTTCTGCAGGTGTTAATTTTTTTTCTTCCATGATCGAAGGTTTCAAATTTTAATTCAAAATTTATTCCGAATTCAACAGGAACGCTCCAATCAAAGAATATGTGTGATCCCACTCCTGAAACCAAATTCTCAGATTTCATGCGTTCACATGTTCAACCTGGCCATAAATGGACCACACGAGTTGTTTCTAAAAGAAACAATCAAACTTAACTTCAAACAAAGTAACACGCCCAACTGCTTTCCACCTTGTAAACGTATGAAGTAGTTCGACAACAGCTGAAAGTAGGTACCTGGTAATGTGTGTTCTTCCACATAGCATCCAGTCTGTGTCCAAACGGGACAAGTGTATTATTCTGCCTTGCCCAAGAACGGCAGCTGTGCACGCCTAGAAAATGTAGGTGTGTACTCCGTTTGATGTTGAGGGAGGATGAAGCAAAGATACCAAAGTGTGCTCAGAATGTGACATCATCCCTCCGATGAATTCCTCATAAAAACCAATCATGAGGAAGGTGTGAGGCCAAAACACAAAAGGACCTCTCCTCTGTTTTATTTTGTTTTGTTTCGTCCCTTCTCTCCTATATTTTTGCTAAATTGTCATGATGGAAAACATTTCCCCTTCTCCTTTTTTTTGTCTCCCATGCTCCATACTTAGTTTCATTGCAAAGCAGCCGAGAGTTCTAGAAACCTTCAAGATGACAGTAAGCCTCGAGACTGACAAAAACGATGTAGAGCACCCAGAGGCCGACGAAGAGTCCTGACGTCATGATACGAGATGCACGAGGGCCTCCCAGTTCTCCCCCGATGCTCGGCCGCCGACGGTATAACAGCACCGTGATAATGACGAAAGCAAAGATGGTGTAAAGAGTGACAGAGAAGGCCAAAGTTCCTGGTTCGACACGAAACTTTTCTCCCTTTGCAGTCCAGAACACTGCTGCCATCGTCCAGGCCACTCCGATGCCCAGGAAGACATTGACTGCGTTGCTTCCTGTGACATTTCCCACTGATGCATCCGCATACTGGTCTTGAGTGGCAGAAATTTTGCTGGCAAAAGTATCTGCATAATGAAACAAGAGGGAAGGTAACATACATCCTTAGGCATTCACACCTGAATATTATGATCAGATTTGACAAATACAATTCTCTGAGAGGAGTGCAAGTTCTGCAGAGGGAGCTTGCTGGGCAAAGATGCATTATGTGGGTTGGCACTGCCTTCCCAGTGGGACCTCTGAGCAGGAAATTGGGATTTGGCCAAGCAACTAACACACAATGGCCTGCGTCTTTTTAAAGGCAGTGTAGATTCTAAAATCCACAAGCAAGTGTTAGCTCTTGTCGTTGGTTTGCATGCAGCCCATGGCTGCTGGTTGCGTCATTTTTATGGAAGTGTAGCTGTGCCGCTGATGCAGCGCCCCCTATTACCAGTAAGCTGGCACTCATTTCGCCGAGCTCGGAAGGATGACGAGCTGAGTCAACCCACCTGGTGTTATTTAACAACTCGAACTCAAGACCCTAAGACCTTAACCGTTAAGCCAACACTATAGGCTTCAAGTATTAGCTGACAGGAAAGCATCTTCCCCAAAAGGTTGGCATATGGTTTGACATGAGACTTTACCTGCAGAGCATGAAGGTCAGAGGCTGTTCCATCAGGAATCAAACAGACTGGACAACTCAGATAGATTCTGATATTTGGAGGAGAAACAAGTACCAAATGCTAAGGGGGTCCACGTACCCTACTGTCTTCAAGATAACAAGCACCACAAACACCAACCACTTTCCCAAAACCTTCACCTCCCTCCCCTACCCCAATTATACCCCCCCCCCCCCCCCATGGGGCCTACACTATTCTTGCGAAATTTGGTCACGATCGGTTAAAGCAGTTAAATAGATTACTCTTCCCCCTATTCTAAATCCCCCCTTAAAGCACAAAATCTATTCCAGCTAATAACTTCATTTTTTTCATCATTAATCTCTTTTGGGGCCTACATTATCCCTACCAAGTTTAGTGGTGATCACTGAAGCCATTACGTAGATTCCCCCACACACCCCTGATTCCAAATTCCCCAAAATTGAAAAAGCAATTGGAACAAATGAGTTAATTTTTTCACCATAAATACCCCATGGGGACCCCATAAATACCCCATGAATCTCCCCCTTTCCCCTACTCACCCCTAAAATTGCTACCTCCCTATTTTACTTCCTATTGTCCCCTATTATGGGTGCTCAATTTGGATGTAATCACTTAAGCCGATACAAAGATGTCTCCTTCCATGTCCTCTCAAACCCCCATCCCACAACACACCATAGGGTCCCCATTATATCTGCCAAGTTTGGTGGTCCTGCAATGTCCCCTTCTCACAATACACGAGATATAAGGGAGTGGACAGACAGATAAACAGTAAAATGGAGTGAGATAACAAAGGTACCGTAGTTTTGTGTTTGTATCACCTTTACCTGATCAGAGACTGGATCATAAACACGCCCTAAATGGACCAATATTTACCTTTAAACCTGCATGTGCCGACAAATCGTGCTGTAACCCTCAATGGTGAGTTCTTGGGAAAGTCAATTTGTGAAAGAGGGGCACACTCGGTCCCATGTCTTTATGAGCAACTTTGTGACGCGTCTGCACGGTCCCCCTCGTAACTCCATTAGCGGGCGGTTCAGTCGGAACCATAAAACAAACGGCTAGAACTTTGGGTGCATCTTGATGCGATTTCTGGAGCATCATCAAGTTTACATTTGAAATGTTTGTTTGCATTTCATGCCCAGAGCCGCTTGGTCATGGTGGCTTTGGGGGTTGTCTGTTGTATAAGAAAACAAAGTAAAGATCTCAAATCGGCCATTACTTGTGACTCACATGCTAGCAAGTTCCTTATTAAGTCATGATGTTCCTTATTAATGAGGGAAAAACTCCGAAAATAAGCCTTGTGAACCTTGCACCGGTGACATCCCACAAACTGGGTTGGCCTGTTTTCACGTCCTTATGCGAGCGGAGCTTATGCGAGCCACATGCGACATCTACTCGTGTCCTTGTAATTCACATTAAAACACACTGATGTCTATTGATGTCTTTGTCCCACATATTTATGTGCAAGCTCTTCTATGAGCTTTAGATTGATGTAAACATATAAATAAAAACCATGGTCACCACCGTGATGGCTGCAGGTACTTACTGCTTCGCAAGAGGCAATCAACTTTGTAACCAAAAAATACTATTGATGTTTTGTTTGCTGCAGTTTGTGCACAACTAACATAGCAATTACAAAAAGATATAAAGCCTTGCCTACATATGGCTGTTAAAAAACAGAAAACATGAATTATGAACAACAAAGAACTAGATATCTGTGATCACAAAGCGATCGCCAAGGGTAAGCCTCAATCTAATGATGGTGTTACATATTTATGTGAATGTATGTGAATTACTATTCAGGTCTTTGCTTATCAATGTGGACTCGATTAAAGGTTGTTGTGATTAAAGGGTCAGGAGCCCTTCTGGGAAAAAGGAGACCGGAAACGGAAGAAGAAAAGACACGAGGTCCTGGAGAAGCGACGATTCTTCTTCTTCCTCGCCGAGCTCGGACGCGAGCGGTATCGATTGAGCAACGTAACAGAATCGGCGTTTAAAAGCCCGTCTGGCGAGAGGAGTTACCGGGACGTGTAACTACCCTTTGACACGTCAAGTCGCCGTGGGTTCGTGCACAGAACCAAGCAGCTGGCACAGTTCGCCTCACCGTCTACAAGGCCGCGTACGGGTCGCACCTTGGGCCGCGCGCGCTGGGCAAGCCGCGTGTTGCTTTGCCTGCTTTGCTGTACCCGCTTTGCTTGGCCAGGAGGTGCGCGCTGCAGCCGTTGTTCCCGGTACGGGACGTGCCCGGTGAAAGCACGTCAGGAAGGGTCCGTTCAACCGCCCACGTGCGGAGATCGAACTACCGGAGTACGGAGACATTGAGAGAGACATTGACCATGGAGGGAGTCGGGAGTGGGGCTCACGTGAGGAATGTATAAGATGGCCATCTTAGAGTTATTATAGATGAGTTTACATCTTTGTACTATTGATTGCTGATTGTGGATGGTTGTTGATTGCTCGGGGAATATATCATTGATTATTCCGGATCCTTGGTGTGGGGTTTCTTATTGATTGGAATTCAGATTTATGCGTTACGAAAGAGCATAAATAATAGATCTTTCTGGCGGAGTTCCTCTCATGGTCCGGGGGTCACCGAGACCAGGTAGTCACCGGGAGGACCACGTAAAAGAATTGGGGGCTCGTCCGGGATCTAAAATTGTATAAAATAATAAAATAATATTTTTATTAATTAAAATGTATTAATTAAGTATTAATTGGTAAATTTTTGGGGAAATTGGGGGTAAAGTCTTGGGTGAAGGTTAACAGGTGTTAACGATAGGCACCATGGCGTTTGTGGCACAGAACTTTGCGGTAACACCGAGTGAGGCACAGTTCCGAGCGTTACTAAAGTCGGACCTCTTGAAATTGGCCAAACATTTTAACTTGGAGGTCCGAACTAATTTGAGGAAGGCAGAGTTGCAGACCACGGTGATACAGTCTATGGTGGGATTAGGAACATGGGACGAGTTAGCCTGGCAGTGGCTACCCGAAGAACCAGAAGACGTTGAGCTCCGGAAACTGGAGTTGCAATTACGGAGCCAGGAACGGATCAAAGAAGAAGAAAGGAAAGCAGAAAAGGAAAGAGCAGAAGAAGAAAGGAAAGCAGAAAAGGAAAGAGCAGAAGAAGAAAGGAAAGCAGAAGAGAGGAGAGAAGAGAAACAAGCAGAGGAAAGGAGAGTGGAACGAGAACTCCAGGAAAGGTTAAAAGAAGAGGAAAGGAAAGCAGAAGAGAGGAGAGAAGAGAAACAAGCAGAGGAAAGGAGAGTGGAACGAGAACTCCAGGAAAGGTTAGCAGAAGAAGAAAGGAAAGCAGAAAAGGAAAGAGCAGAAGAAGAAAGGAAAGCAGAAGAGAGGAGAGAAGAGAAACAAGCAGAGGAAAGGAGAGTGGAACGAGAACTCCAGGAAAGGTTAGAAGGGAGAAAAGCAGAGGAGAGGAGAGCTGCCAGGGAATTCGAAGCAGAGGAGAGAAAAGCCGAAAGGGAGTTGAAGGAACGTGATCTGGCGCTTCAGCAAGAGATTAAATTCAAGGAGCTGGATTTAATGAGAGAACGGCGAGAGGTACCACCCTTGCTGACGGGGTCGACACCTAGCCAGAACACCTGGGATGTGGGCAGACATGTGAGGCTGGTTCCACCCTTCAGTGAAAAGGAAGTCGCCAAATTTTTTCCACACTTTGAGAAAGTGGCTCGACAGTTAAACTGGCCGGAGGAGGCCTGGACCATACCAGTGCAAACTGTGCTGGTGGGAAAAGCTCAAGAGATTTATTCGGCGCTACCAATGGACCAATGTGCAGATTATGAGGCATTGAAGAAGCACATCCTCAAAGGCTGTGAGTTGGTTCCGGAAGCTTACCGGCAAAAATTCAGGAATGCCATGAAGAGGGAGAGTGAGACCCATGTGGAGTTTGCCAGAGTGAAAGAAAATATGTTTGATCGGTGGTGTGAGTCAAAAGGAGTCGGGAACGACTTTGAAGCATTGCGTGACCTGATGCTGGTGGAGGAATTTCAACAGTGTGTCCACGAGGACATCAAAGTGTACCTGCAGGAAAAGAAAGTACCGAAGTTGTGGGACGCAGCCACCCTGGCAGATGATTATGCCTTAACACACCGGATAGGGGTCCACGAACCTAACTCCTCGCCTAGATCTCCGCAGGGGAGGTGGGGAACAGCAGGTGCGGAGAACGACAATACATGGCGGCGGCCTCGAGAGGATTATGGGGACAACGCGGATACCCCACCTGTTCGAAATCAGAGGGCTGCGGGCCCAAGACAAACTTATTTTTCGGGGGGCCCGAGGCAGACCACGAGTTTTTCCTCCGGGCCTACTTGCGCTTTTTGCAAGAAACCTGGACACTTGATGTCCAGTTGTTACCTCATGAAAAGGGAAGACCCAGAGCGGAGTCCGACTAGTACAACTCCGAATGCGATGGCAAACGTAAGAAATCGCCCACAGAAGAGTTACCAACCATTTATTTATGAGGGGTTGGTCTCACTCAAGGGAGACTTGACTAACCCAAGACCGGTTAGGGTTTTGAGGGACACAGGAGCCCATCAATCCTTAATGCTTGAAGGCATTTTGCCATTGTCAAAGAGTACCGCAACTGGTGATAGTGTTCGGTTACAAGGGATCGGTGGCTGTGTTAGTGCCCCACTTCATGTCATCCATTTGGAATCCGATTTGGTGTCAGGACCGGTCACCGTCGGTTTACAAGCCACGCTTCCTGTAGAGGGAGTATCTGTGATTATCGGAAATGATTTGGCCGGGGGGCAAATTTATGGTAACCCGAGGGTTGGTAAAGAGCACAGCAGGGAAAATAACACCCCACCAGCTCGGGATGGCGACAAAAGTTCCAAGTTATTTGTAGGGGGACTGAACTTCAACACAGAGGAAGAAGTTCTGACCTCTGTCTTCAACAGATATGGGCCGCTGGTGGAAGTGCGGGTGGTAAAAGACAGGGAAACGCAACGGTCAAGAGGGTTCGGCTTTGTCACGTTTGCAAGCACAAGAGACGCCAGAGAGGCAGAGAAGAATTGGAATGGTAAGGATTTGGAGGGTCGGACCATAACAGTAGGGAAGGCATTTCGTAGGCGTCGAGAGGTCTACAGAAGAGGACCACTTGGCAGGAGTTTTGGGGTTGGCAGCAGCCGATATTACTATGGAGGCTCCCAGAGTTACGGCACCTCCCCGAAAGAATGAATGTCAGAGCACTGGCCGAGAAGGAGACCGCCAGTCAGGTAACGGCTGGGACAAGGGGTCCCACCATAACTGTTAGGAGTCTGGAGAAGTTGAAGCACTATATACCGGGGAGCCGCCGAGCCGAGGCTCCTACACGGACTAACCGTGAACGCCACGTTATTAAAGGCGTCCAGGTAGTGAACTTTCCTGCACGGACTAACCGTGAACTCCACGTTCTTAAAGGCGTCCATGTAATGAACTTTCCTCCCCGGACTAACCGTGAACTCCACATTCCTTAAGGCGTCCATGTAGGAATACTCCGCTGGGCCTCCCGAAAAAGTGCTATAGAGAGGTTTAAATTTGGGGGCTTTGGGTCACCACCTCTTAACCATCATTCAAGAGAAACTAGAAGTGGTTGACGCTTGGTCCAGAGGGAATTAATCTAGGGGATTGTGTGAAATTTTGTTGCTTTATTTTTAAGTGATGACTGTGCCTGGGGGGAACTGATGAGTTGGGGGGGGGGGGGGGTGAGTTATCTGGTTTGTTTATCCAAGTTGGCCGGCAAAGAAAGTTTTCGCTGGGTTCAAACTTTCTTTCTTGAAGGGGGGGAGTGTTACATATTTATGTGAATGTATGTGAATTACTATTCAGGTCTTTGCTTATCAATGTGGACTCGATTAAAGGTTGTTGTGATTAAAGGGTCAGGAGCCCTTCTGGGAAAAAGGAGACCGGAAACGGAAGAAGAAAAGACACGAGGTCCTGGAGAAGCGACGATTCTTCTTCTTCCTCGCCGAGCTCGGACGCGAGCGGTATCGATTGAGCAACGTAACAGAATCGGCGTTTAAAAGCCCGTCTGGCGAGAGGAGTTACCGGGACGTGTAACTACCCTTTGACACGTCAAGTCGCCGTGGGTTCGTGCACGGAACCAAGCAGCTGGCACAGTTCGCCTCACCGTCTACAAGGCCGCGTACGGGTCGCACCTTGGGCCGCGCGCGCTGGGCAAGCCGCGTGTTGCTTTGCCTGCTTTGCTGTACCCGCTTTGCTTGGCCAGGAGGTGCGCGCTGCAGCCGTTGTTCCCGGTACGGGACGTGCCCGGTGAAAGCACGTCAGGAAGGGTCCGTTCAACCGCCCACGTGCGGAGATCGAACTACCGGAGTACGGAGACATTGAGAGAGACATTGACCATGGAGGGAGTCGGGAGTGGGGCTCACGTGAGGAATGTATAAGATGGCCATCTTAGAGTTATTATAGATGAGTTTACATCTTTGTACTATTGATTGCTGATTGTGGATGGTTGTTGATTGCTCGGGGAATATATCATTGATTATTCCGGATCCTTGGTGTGGGGTTTCTTATTGATTGGAATTCAGATTTATGCGTTACGAAAGAGCATAAATAATAGATCTTTCTGGCGGAGTTCCTCTCACGATCCGGGGGTCACCGAGACCAGGTAGTCACCGGGAGGACCACGTAACAATGGCCATATTTGTTTTGGACCGCCATATGACCTTGACCGTCGACATTTAGGGATGGAGTGTAAATTAAGAAAATGTGTCCCCATCTACAGTCTATCCATAAAACTCGGCATCATGAAAATCGGAGGAAAAATATTCAGGTCGTGATCAAAAAGGTGCTTCTTGTTAATTAGGTCACAATCCAAAAAAAGAAGGCCAAGGACATGAATCAAATATCAGGTGCACAACTTCAGTGCAGGCACACTATTCTGATGCAAGAACATCTTGGAAGGCCAAGCGGTCTTTGAGATTCCGCATTGGAAAAATTGAGTGATGATAAAAAAATACATTACTCTATTTTCTCCGACCGCCATTTAACCTTGACCGTTGTTTTATTCAGCCGCCATTTGACCTTCACATTTAACCTGGACAGGTATGATGTAAATTAGCGTAAATGCCCCTTGCTCTAAGCTATCGAGTGAGAGCAATTTCATTCCCATCAAATAGACCCTTGTCGCGTTATGGTGAAAAATGTTAAAATGTCTATAATTAGTTCATGGCCTTAAAATTAGGTGCAGGTCAAAAATTACGTCAACCTCACGTACTTTCTATTCATGCTGTTGATGCAAAATGTCATTCAGAAAGTCCCAGCCGGCTCCGAAATACAGCTCAGACATTTGCAGAACAAGCGTTACGCCTAGGTCCCCCGTCGGTGAAGTGATGTGAGTTGACAAAGTGGAAGACGCAAGGCGGCCATCTTGGATTTTGACGTGGCGACCCAATTTTCAATAGCGTTCTTCCTTATGCGTAGATACACCCACACACCAGATTAGAAGTTAGTAGTTCGTTTATTTTTCAAGATATTTCGCTCACAAGGTTCAGACATACATGGCGGCGGCCATCTTGGATTTTGACGTGGCGACCTAATTTTCAATAGGGTTCTTCCATATGCCTAGTTGCACCCACACACCAAATTCGAATTCGGTCCTTCGCTTACGCACGCACGCACGTCCGCACGCACGGACGCACACACGGACGGAGGGGAAAACAATAGTCTCCCTTTCACTCCGCAGTGCGACGGGGGACAAGAACCCTAAATGGTGGTTTTGTACTCCTACGGGTCTCTTCTTTTTTTGCCTTTTTTTACAGGATCTGCGCTAGTGGAAGAGCTTGGACACAGAACAGATCAGGACACAACATAACAAAGGGAAGAGAAGAAGAAAGAGGAAACACCAATAGCCATGCGGAGGGAAAAAGTCGATGGAGACGGACAAACATTGGATGCAGCTAACAATGAGTGGTAGAGGAGAAAGCAAGAGTGAACAAGGTGGATACATAAGCATAGATTTGGGAGGGGTCGGAGGTGGTTTAACAGGTGCAGAAAAGATCATGGTTTTGGATGGGGGATGACTTGAGATGGTGATAAAGTGGTGCAGGATTTAGGCAGTTTCATGAGGAGGAGGTTGCTGGTGGACCACATGCATTCTGTAGATACCTGGGAGGGACAGAACCAGGAGAGGGCAGTCAGAGGGTGCAAGACCTTAAATGAGGCACAAGAAGACAGAGAGACCACCGACCTATCGGCGATTGCAGAGTGATAGGCCCATCGTCTCAACTTCATCGTGAGGAATTCCAATGACCTTGAAAGTTTTGGTTTCCATGGCATAAAGCTCGCAGCAAGATGTGAGGCAGGGGAGCCAGCCCAGAGGGGACAGCAGTCCTCCATCAAGCTGTGGATAAAAGCCTTGTAGGTAGATAGAAGCGCATATGTGCCAAGGACGGTCTTTACAAGACGGAGGATGTCCATCCAGTCGGCATCTGGCATTATTTTTTTTTTTTTTTTTTTTGTCTACTGAATCGAGGCTCGTGAAAGAGCTAACATTTATTTCACAAACAAATCAACCAGACAAACAAAATATATAAAAAGAGGGAGCGGAAGACAAGATGGGGAGAGAAGGGGAAGCGCACAAACATAACATTTGAGAGCAGGGAGATGTGTGGGAGGGAGAGGGCTTGGGGGGAGGAGGCGTGGGAAGGGGGGGGGGGGGGGTGGAGGGAGAAGTATAAAACACAAGGACACCAAGGACTTCCAGGACAGAAGTTGGTATTTAAAAAGAATTGGATTTGGGGTGAAATTAGTGGGGGTAGAAAAGATCAAGGTTTTGGATGGAGGAATGTAAGGCCCTCAGAGGTAGCTTCATCATGGGAGTTTCCAATGATTCTGAACGCTTTGGTTTCAACAGCGTGAAGACGAGCTAGGTGTGAGGCAGGAGCACCAGCCCAGAGGGGAGAGCAGTATTCCATTGAGCTGCGGATGAAAGCCTTGTATGTGGTGAGGAGCTCAGGTGTGCCAAGGAAGGACTTCGCACGACGGAGGATGCCCAGTCGGCGACTGGCTTTGGAGGCCAGATTTGAAATGTGGTTTTCCCAGGAAAGATCATGGCACATAGTGAGACCCAAAAGCTTGAGTGACAGAACTTCTTGGAGAGGATTATTCGGAAAGTGGATGGGAGGGTTGTCCACTGTCCAGTCGGTCTTTTCGGAGAGACATCGTAAGAGTGTGAGATTTGTAAGGATTGAAAGACATGTTCCACTTGTTTGCCCAGTCTGTGATTTTGTCCAGGTCCGCAGAGAGTGAGGAGGCTGCAGACTGCCGATCTGAGGGATGAGGAATGGAGCGACAGAGAGTAGAGTCATCAGCAAAGAGATAGAGAAGATTTTCAAGAGAGTCAGAGAGATCATTGATAAAGACCAGAAAAAGCACAGGGCCGAGAACACTGCCTTGGGGAACTCCAGCCTGAACAGGAAGAGGAGATGAGAGAAACCCATTCAGGGCCACACATTGACTATGACTAGAGAGGAAGTCTGCCAGCCATGCGTGGAGATTTCCATGGATACCAAAGGAGGAGAGTTTGGTGAGCAGAGCGGGGTGCCAGACCGTATCGAAGGCACGTGATATGTCAAGGGAGACAGCTCTAATTTCCTGTTTGGCATTGAGGACCTCCATCCATTGTTGAGAAAGCAGAAGCAGCATGTCCAGAGTAGAGTGACCAGGTCTGAAACCAAATTGATGATCAGAGATCAAGCCATTTGAGAAGAGGAAAGATTTCATATCTGAAGCAATGATGGATTCCATGACTTTGCTGATAATTGGGAGAAGGCTGATTGGTCTGTAGTTGCTAGGATCTGTTTTTGCACCTTTTTTGTGCAAAGCGGTGATGTTGGCTGATTTCCAAGCAGATGGCAGATGACCTTGAGCGAAAGAGAGGGTGAAGAGAACAGAGAGAGGGAGTGAAAGAGCGGAAGAACAGGATTTTAGGACCCGTGGGGTGATGCCGTCAGGTCCAGTTGCAGAATCAGAGTTGAGGGTTGACAGAAACTTTTCCACCTTGTCAGGAGGAAAGGACACAGAGTCCAGGAGCAGCTAGGTACGACTGGGTACGGTGGGTACAGAGAGGGATGGGTTTGGGACACAAGATTTAGAGGCAAACACAGAGTTGAGGCATTCAGCTTTTTCACGTGCGGAGTCAGCCATGTAACCGTTTGAGGTGAGGGAGGGGATGGAGGGGGAACAAACACCAGAAACAGATTTGACCAGACGCCACCAGGATTTGGAAGAGGGAGACAGATAAGAGAGTTCGGTCTTGAGAACGGAGAGATATTGTTTCCTGGCTCTCCTGAGGGTGGACACACACTTGTTTCGGGCTTTGTGAAAGGAAATGAGATTTCCTTCCGTTGGATTTGCTTTCCAGGAGACGAAAGCAAGTTGTTTCTGGGCAACAGCCTCACCACAAGATTCCGTGTACCATGGACGGGAGGAAGGGTATGACAACTGAAGACGAGATGGGATAAATCTGTGCATGAGAGAGAGCAATTTACTTTGGAAGAATTCCCAGGATGAGTTGATGTCAGAGGCGGTAGAGATGGGAGACCAGTCCAGATGATTGATGGCTGCTTGAAGACAGTGCCAGATGGCCTGAGTGAAATGCCAGACTCGTCGACGCTGAGGAGGCTCTCTGAGAATGGTCAGAGAGATGTCCACTTTAACAAGCACATGATCAGATGAGCCGATTGGAGCAGAAGAAGAGCAGCAGACATTGTCAGGGAAGTTAGTCATAATCAAGTCCAGAAGAGAAGATGCTCCGTTGACTGAGATCCGGGTCGGGAAATTGACAGATTGTGTCAGTCCCAGTGAGTCGCAGAAGTCCTTTGCTGAGGAGCCATGGCTGGTGAGAGAGGTACCCACACCAAGCCAACTGACATGGTGACAATTGAAATCACCACATATGAGGAAGAAAGAGTTGGGATGAGTGGATAGAAGTTGGTCCATATTATCAGACAGCGAGATGTAGATGGAGTCATCACTGTTTGGTGGACGGTACAACACACATATGAACAAAAGGTGGGAGCGAAGGGGAAGCCGCAGCCAAAGGTATTCCTGGGGGTGAGGTGGAGAGAGGGCAGTGCAGGGCGAGTGAGGAAGAGAGTTTTTTAGAAAGATAGCAACCCCACCTCCAGGACGAGGCTCAGGTCTATCATACTGGAGGAGGGAGTAACCTGGGAAAGATACCACGGAATCAGAGACATCATGAAGGAGGAAAGTTTCTGTTAAGCAGATCACGTCTGGTTTGTCAGAAGCAACCTGTATGGAGAGATCAGTCAAGTTTGAGCGAAGGCCCCGGATGTTTGAGGTCCATTCCGTTAATGAAGAGGAAGGGGGAGCATCGGATACAGAACAGGGGGGGGGGGGGAGGGGCTAGGGTAAGATGTGGAAGAGGAGGAAGAGGTAGGGAGAGCTGTTGAAGGTGTGTCAGAGATTTCAGAATAGCTTGGAGAAAGGGAAGAATGGGGCGGACAAAAGGTTTGATGGTGATTGTGTGAGGCACAGTGAGGTGTTATTTGAAGAGGGGGAAGAGCGAGGCAGAAGGTTGGGGGAGATGAAGGTGAAAGCTGGAAGGGGGAAGAATCAGGGAGGACGCTTTGAGGAGGAGGGGTGAGAGGGGAGTCTAGGAGGGGAGGAGCGAGGGAGAGTCTCGGAGGGGAGGGGTGTGGGGGGAGTTTAGGAGGGAAGGGGAAAGGGGGGAGATTTGAAAGGGATGGGTGATGGGGAAGATTTGGAGGGGAGGGGCAAGGGGGAAGATTTGAAAGAGATGGGTGATGGCGAAGATTTGGAGGGGAGGGGCAAGGGGGTAGATTTGGAGGGGAGGGGTGATGGGGAAGTTTTGGGGGGGAGGGGTGATGGGGAAGTTTTGGAGGGAAGGGGTGATGGGGAAGATTTGGAGGGGAGGGGCAAGGGGGAAGATTTGAAAGGGATGGGTGATGGGGAAGTTTTGGAGGGAAGGGGTGATGGGGAAGATTTGGAGGGGAGGGGTGAGATTGGATTTTGAAAAGTGTACGATTAATGGGAAACGAACATTTATTGCAAAATGAGTTTCTTGAGGCCTTCGAGTCAAAAATACGTTTGAGGACACTGAAGGAGGGGTGTAGTGCAGGAGAGTTTCGGGAATGTAGAAAAGAGGAACTGTAAGAGATGGAATTTTTTTTTGGAATGAATAGATTTGGTGAGTAAGTCAAAAGCATCCTTTTATAGAAGAAGAAGAAAAAGGTGTTATAATATACGACAGAATACAGTTCTTCAGGGGAAAGTTTAAACATTTTTAACAACGTGATCACGTGATCGCGAACAACGTGGTCGAAGAACGAACGAACAAATAAGAACAATGAATAAACGAATTGGAGCAGAGAAGGATTTTTATTTTTATTTTTTCTGAGTTGAGATTTTAAACAAGGAAGTATGGGGGTGAAAGACTGGGACAAAAAACAGGGAACGAAAGTAATTGCAGCGCAATCGACGAACCGCGAGCAGAAAAACAAGGCCCCAAGGTTGGACACGGAAACCTACTAGGCCTCAGAATACGCAACACGAATTAACCGACGATTTTGTATGCAGGTACGAAAAATCAACACCGAGAATCTTACCAAAGACACACCACAAGTACACACACCGAAAGACAGATACAGCCACGACAAAAACACAACTGTGAAAAAATTACTTAACTTCGAAAGCGTGAGCGCATGGACAGCCTCGAAAGAAACGTGACCTCCAATCTTGCGTGTTCACTTTACCCAAAATTGGAGACATTTGGAGACATTGGAGACAAACTTTGAAATGTGGCTTGCCCAAGAGAGATCATGGCTGAGAGTAAAACCCAAGAGTTTGAGTGACTGAACTTCCTCAAGATGATTGTTAAGAAAGTAGATGGGAGTGTTTTCCATATGATCCTTTCAGAGAGAGAGAGACTGTGTGTGTGTGTGTGTGTGTGTGTGTGTGTGTGTGTGTGTATGTGTACGTGTGTGTGTGTGTGTGTGATTTTGCAGAATTGAAAGACATATTCCAAAAGTTTGACCAGATTGGGATTTTGTTAAGATCTGAGGAGAGGCTGCCGCCTGTCTGACAGAAGGATGATTTGACATGACAGAGAGTGGACTCATCAGCAAATAGATAAAAAGGATTTTCCAGAGAGTCAGAAAGATCATTGATGAAGATTAGGAATAAGGTGAGGCCTAAAACACTACCTTGGGAGTACTCCAGCCTTGACAGTGAGAGGAGAAGAAAAGGTTCCGCTGAGAGCCACACGTTGGTTCCAAGAATGGAGGAAGTCAATAATCCAAGAGTGGGGTTGGCCTTGGATTCTGTAGGCAGACAGTTTAGAGAGCAAGGCAGGATGCTAGACTTTATCAAAAGCTTGAGATATGTCAAGAGAGACAGTCCCGATCTCATGTCTGATATTGAGGGCCTCCATCCATTGTTGGGAGAGTCAAAGCAGCATGTCCTCGGTAGAGTGACCAGGTCTGAATCGGAATTGATAATTAATCTGAGATGAAGCTGTTGGAGAAAAGGAATGATTTCATGTCAACTGCGATGATGGATTCCATGACCTTGCAGATGATTTGCAGTAAGTGAATTGGTCTGTAGTTGAGGGGATCCGTTTTTGCACCTTTTATGTAATCCTGATGTTGGTGGATTTCCAAACAGATGTAAGATGACCTTGGGTAAATGACAGGGTGAAAATGGCAGAGAGAGGAAGTGCAAGAGCAGCGGAGCTGTTCTTCAGGATAAGGGAGCTGATGCCGTCCAGTCTAATTGTTGAGTCAGAGTCGAGGGTTGCCAGAAACTTTTCCACATTCTCAGGTGTAAAAGACACAGAATCCAGGAGCAGTTGGGTACGATTGGGAAGGGTGGAAACAGTGTGAGAGGGGTTAGGAACGCAACATTTTGAAGCACCACGGAATTGAGGGATTCGGCCTTCTCACGAGCGGAGTCGGTTGTGGTTCCATTTTAAGTGAGGGAAGGGATGGAAGGGGAGCATACACCAGAGACGGACTTGACGAGGCGCCACCAGGTTTTGGAGGAGGGAGACAAGTTTGAAAGCTCATTCTTGAGATTAGACAGATGTTGTTTTCTGGCTCTCCTGAGATTAGACACACACACTTGTTACAGGATTTGTGGAATGATCTGAGGTTGCCTTCGATGGATCTACGAAACTCTAATGTACCATTAAAATTGGGAGCACTAATTACAGAAACAAATCCTACGACATGTATAAACCTCCCCCTATCCAATAGGTAGAGGTGTATTGACACCTGCCTGAGGTATCTGCGGACAACTTGGAGAAATGGAGCTTTGTTGTGGCTTCCCTTGGTCCCGACATGGTGAAGCTCCGAAATTGTTATTGGCCGAGAGGAAATCATTTTGACTTTGATAGTCTACCAGTGAAAAAATCTTCTTTTTCCCCAAATAATCCGAAATCCTAAAATGTACAAGCAAATCTGTCTTAACCCCCATACTATTATCTATTCCAATAAGTATTGGTTTGCACCTATTCAAATAAGTACCAAAAGTACAAGCAAATCTGTCTTAACCCCCATACTATTATCTATTCCAATAAGTATTGGTTTGCACCTATTCAAATAAGTACCAAAAGTACAAGCAAATCTGTCTTAACCCCCATACTATTATCTATTCCAATAAGTATTGGTTTGCACCTATTCAAATAAGTACCAAAAGTATTGCAGTAAGTGAATTGGTCCAAGAGTGGGGTTGGCCTTGGGGGGTCCCCATCACCCCTCCCCCCCAAAACTTCCCCATCACCCCTCCCCTCCAAATCTACCCCCTTGCCCCTCCCCTCCAAATCTTCCCCATCACCCATCCCTTTCAAATCTCCCCCCTTTCCCCTTCCCTCCTAAACTCCCCCCACACCCCTCCCCTCCGAGACTCTCCCTCGCTCCTCCCCTCCTAGACTCCCCTCTCACCCCTCCTCCTCAAAGCGTCCTCCCCGATTCTTCCCCCTTCCAATCCACCACATCCAAAATTGAAATTAACCATCCCGTGCATGCACGTTTTTCCCACAATGCAAAGCAGAATGTGCTTTATAAAGGTGAATTAATCTGACTGTGGACAATGCAACACAATGAGACTTAATGAAAAATTTGGGGCCAAAGCCCCTTACATCCACAAAACATGAAATATATAAATATATACCCCCCTTATATCTCTTATATCCTTAAAACCTCAACATACCTCGGTTTAGAATCGGTTCAAGGACAACATGATTGAAATCTGCAGTGACTATGTAATGAAGAGCCCTGATTTAAACTCAATGTAATGACCACGTGACATCTTCAAACACAATTCATAAGAATCAAAGTTTACAAAGCACATTCCACCACTGAAGTTGCAATTGCTCCGAAAGAGCAACATTGGCATATTATAATGCTTAATACCTAACAACAATTCTCTTCTAGTCTTAGTGATGGTGAAAGCTCATTTTAACTACAACCGCACTTGGTAGAGCGCATACCTCTACAGGCTGAACAGTTTAGGTTTTGTATCCCACTGATCTGGATCTGGACATGAACCAAAATCTAATTGGCTTGTTCTCGTCACTTAATCCACTCATCCACCAAGTTTAGTCATAATCCATCCACAACTGTTTGAAATATCATGCTATTTATACTTTTTGGCCCTATCACTCAATGGTGAAGAATCACTAAAAAAAATTTTTTTAAACATCGTGCCCGGATCCGTATTCGGATCTTCACCAAAATCGAATAGATTCGTCCTTGTCACACACCCAACCACAACCTGTCCACCAGGTTTCGTCCGAATCCATCCATAACTTTTTGAGACATCCTGTTACATATCGTTTTTATCCCTCTCACTCAATGGTGAAGAATCAGTAAAAACATTCTGGGATCCATATGCAGATCCAGATCCTCACCAAAATCGAAATAACTCTTCCTTTTCACACACGCAACCTGTCCACCAAGTTTAGTCCAAATCCGTCCATTACCAGGATATGTCGGTCACAGACAGACAGACAAACAAACAGACAGGGGTGAAAACATGACCTCTGCCCACCCTCATTGGCAGAGGTAAAAATGACTAAACATTGGAAAAAAGAAAAACCTTATAATAAAGGAAATTGCCATAAATTATATAAAGGTGATACAATATCTCGATTGTAGCATGTTTCTCCTCCAAGTTAAATTACTATCCCTGACAGAACTGAATTATTTGTATAAAACCAGCGTGCACTACATTGCTTACCACCTCACCTTAAAGTATGGAGTGAAGCTGTTAGGATCTGGTGTTGGACCCATATAAAAGTCATAGTAAGCTTTGCCCCTTGATTTAGGTTATCCATAAATTCTCAGGGTGATGCCCTAGATTCCTAGAATCTCAGATCATGGATTCCATATGTATTTATATTTAGAAACCATGATGGTTGCAGAATCCATCTTCAATGTTTGTAAAGATAAAAATGAGCAAAAAAGTGCTTTCGCATTAATTCATAAGCTTTCTTCCCGATCCTTTTACATACCACTGTTACATCACCAGCCAGAAATTGGATTCAAAATGGCAACATGCATGGTGATCCACTGAACTCACCAGCCAGAAATTGGATCCAAAATGGCAACATGCAGGGTGATCCACTGAACTCACCAGCCAGAAATTGGATCCAAAATGGCGACATGCATGGTGATCCACTGAACTCACCAGCCAGAAATTGGATCCAAAATGGCGACGTGCATGGTGCTCCACTGAACTCACCAGCCAGAAATTGGATCCAAAATGGCGATATGCATTGTGATCCACTGCTCACCAGCCAGAAATTGAATCCAAAATGGCGACATGCATGGTGATCCACTGAACTCCAGCCAGAAATTGGATCCAAAATGGCAACATGCATGGTAATCCACTGAACTCACCAGCCAGAAATTGGATCCAAAATGGCGACATGCATGGTGATCCACTAAACTCACCAGCCAGAAATTGGATCCAAAATGGCGACATGCATGGTGATCCACTAAACTCACCAGCCAGAAATTGGATCCAAAATGGCGACATGCATGGTGATCCACTGAACTCACCAGCCAGAAATTGGATCCAAAATGGCGACATGCATGGTGATCCACTAAACTCACCAGCCAGAAATTGGATCCAAAATGGCGACGTGCATGGTGATCCACTGAATGCACCAGCCATGCTGTGATCCACTGAAGTCACCAGCCAGAAATTGGATCCAAAATGGCGACATGCATGGTGATCCACTAAACTCTCCCCATAGATGGCTGTCATACATGGGTCAGGTTTATATTGATATACTTGCTAATTTCTGGTGTGCACGTCATGCCTATGCGCAATCTATTGTAATAGAGTTACGCAGCTAGACAGTCAACTTTAAAAATGGAACTACTGAAGCAGCTGACATTGTCACCATGGTCTATAAAAAGGTACAAGACAATTATTCAAAAGAAGAAGATGCATTTTCAAGAGAGCTGGACGAGCACACCTTGTACTATCATGTTGAGAGAATTATTCTGCACAATGTGAAGAAATCCCACATTCACATCTTTGTTCACAAATGTATGCGATATAATTGAACAGGAAATGGGGGTACAGGGCTGCAGCTATGTTCGTGGGATGTTGCCGAGCAATTAAATTTGGAGGAGACTTGTTTCAAGTTTTGTACTTCCAGAACATCATAGATAAGGAACTCACAAGCATATATCAGAGGTTATTAATGGTTGTATATTAAGTGCTCGGATTTTGGTAGGGTGACAACATGGCCATCATAACCAAAAGCTCTGGGGAAAGGCAATTGCAATGAGATTCTTGCCACACAAATGTGATTGACTTCTAGGCACTGACGTCATCAAGACATAATCCAGAATGCAATCAAACTTAAATATTTGGCACCGGAAAGCTTACTGGGAAGTTTGAGAATTCTAAACCTGCTCATGCAGTCACTCTGATGAACGGACATGTTTGTGGACATGAGGTAATAGACATTGTGGACAATAAGGGCATTGTTGGCCTTAGCAACTGCTTTGTGTTTGTGCATCAATTCATGGCCAGTTGGTCTGATTTAAGTCCATCGTAGGATGAAGCTGCTCTACTCCACTATTTCTACTATTCCGACAGTTATGGCACAAGTGTTTTACGAAGCGGCTGGCCAGGTCTGACGTTTGACCGAGGACGATTTGGGCAGGAATTTGAAATTTGGTGAGGGTTTCGGCGATAACTCGCCTAGTCTCTGTCGAAAGACATTAAGCGAGGGCCACCACTAGAGGGCGCCCAGCACGAGCCCTTCAGCTGCTTTGGATAAGAATTTTGCGACTTGGCCCTATTGAAAGACAATGACTGCCTAAGAAGCCTCATATAGTAATGAAATCTTCTCACCTGGTACTGAAGTTCCAAGTGCCACAAAAACCACAGCAGTGACCGAGTCTTTGAGACCGATGGTGCAGCCGAAATGCGAGGCAAGGTCCCCGATAATGGTAGTCAGAAATCCAATCATGACCATGGACATAGCAAAGCAGGCCCATCCGTTGCAGTAGTGTGTCGGTGGCATGAACGCGAATAAAACTTTCCAGAAGACAGACAGGAAGTGCATGACATAGTCGAAGCAAGATGGCAGCCGTTCCTCACCAGATTCGTCATCATCCTCTTCATCACCTGCTCAGTCATTCAATAAGGGATAAAATCAAATAAATATGGAACAGAGGATTTTCACAGAACAACATGATGGTTTTTAAATCGTCGTTTCTCACAATTTCAAATAAATGTTTGTCAACACTTCTATTAAAAATGGCTGTCATTGATTTTCTTCAAGTTAGATCATCATAAATTTCTTCTAAAATGTTCATTTCCTTTTCGACAAACCTAACGTTTTATTATTATTACTATTAATTATTATTATTATTATTATTATTATTATTATTATTGTGGGATCCCAGCATCATGAGCTCAGATGGGGCTGCCAAACAGAGCAAGGAGCCTCTATATACACATCATGTGTAAGAATAGGACAGCAGGAGACATCGATGTCCCGTATTCTTCCCTCATTGTGTACCTCATACCTCATTGATGTCCCTTCCCTCATATCACAAGGATCAAAGTAGGCAAAGCAAAAATCAATACAGGACATGAGATTTGAACCTGAAATCCCAGCATCATGAGCAAATCGCTCAGATGGGAACAACAAACAGACCACCACAATCATGACTTTTGTTACATGAGACCAGAGATTGAAAACGACTTTCTTTAACTCTCCAGAGATTTGAGGACCTTTTAAAATAACATCAGTCATTGAAAGTCGTCCGTAAATATATATCTGAGGCCTGTTCTCTATCCATCATTCCTGTCACCATGTACTACCATGTATGCTCGAGTCACCTTTAGAAAACTTTGTGATAAAATGTTCAGCTTTATGTTTCAAGTATCTACCATATAAAACACAATGTCAGTTTGTGTGTTTGTACAGATGTCTGTCCCCCTTCATAAGTGTAGGTTTCAAAGACCAATCTTTTAACACAAATGTTTGTTCACTACAGTCTATTTTTGAGGATAAAACAAACCCAAAAACATTTTCCATAAGAGAGTAATTATGTCTCTTCTATTGGAATTGTAGACGGTGGCTTGCAAATCGAGCCTCAAGGGCAGTGTACAGAATTTTTTTTTTTTAAATAATAAATACAAGGCACAGAGAGGTGAAATTCGCTGAACGTGACGTGCAAAGTGCGCAGAGTAAACTGAGTGTTCATTTACGTCCATAGGATGTCTAATAAATAAAGAAGATATAAGCACACCTGACACTAGGCCGAGGCTTCAGACTTTGGCACGCTCACGCGGCTGCTCCGTCGAATGAACTGTCCCAACCCATCATATTTGACAGACGTTTTACTAGTTTTAATATAATGAAGGAAATCAGTGCTTAATCCTGTGAGATATATTACCAAGGTGACCCTTGCCTTCAGTACAGTCGCTGAAAATAATAAAACAGCATGCATTATGTTGCAAATATCATTTCCATTCCCGACAATGATGCTGTGGCGGACACAAAAGCCCACTGGCGTGGTGACATCATTCCGCGCACCAAGTGGGCGGTGGCCACGCCCGAGGGGTAGGCGTGGCCTCATGATATACACCGGGCGCGCAGCCCGGAGCGCGCCAGTGTTACAGTGAGCTCCTGAAATAAAGACGCTTATAAGTTACCGCTTGTCCACTTCCTCCTTGCTCGCAAGCAGCGAGCGTAACGCCGCGCTTTACTGGTGACCCCCTCGACGTTGGATCTGCCGGAGCGATCCTTCCACACGCGACGCCATTGCCATGGCCAACTTCATCAAACTTCCCGAATTTTGGGAGGCTCAGGCCGAAGTCTGGTTCGTCCAGGCCGAAGCCCAATTTCAGCTTCGGCGCCTCACCGGCGATGACACGCGCTATTGCCACGTCGTCGCCTCCCTCGGGCCCCACACGGCCGCTCGAGTTGTGTCCGTCCTTCGCCACCCACCGGACGGCCACAAGTACGAGGCACTCATGCGGCTACTCCTAGCCACGTTCGGCCTCACGGACGACGCACGGGCCGACCGCCTCCTGGATCTCCCCGAGCTCGGTGACACGCGCCCGTCGGTCCGAATGGACCATATGCTGTCACTGTTGGGCGACGAAGCCCCCGGTTCTCTATTCCGGGCGCTTTTCCGTCGCCAACTTCCAGCGCAGGTTCGCCTCGCGTTGGCCGGGACCGGGCTAACGGAGCCCCGAGCATTGGCAGCCGAGGCGGACAAGTACTTCGCCGCTTCGGACACGCGGGCGAGAGTCGGCGTGGCCGTCACGGCCCTCGTGGCTGATGCTGCTGATGCTGCTGATCCACAGCATCAGCTTATACAGCATACGCAGCATGCTGATACGCACCTCGTGACCGCCGCCACGCCCCGCCCACCGCCGCGGCGAAAACCGCCAACTCCACCGGCCTGGCGGAGCCAGGCGTTCCTCCAGCTCCACCACCTGGTGCTGGTTCCACGCCAAGTTCGGCCACGAAGCTCGGCAGTGTCATCCGCCATGCTCCTTCAACAGGTCGGGAAACGCCCGGGCCGGCGCTCAATAGTGGCGATGAGCGCCGGCCGTTCGAGCAGCCTGCTGTTCATAACGGACACCTTCTCCGGGCGCCGTTACCTGTGCGACACGGGAGCGCAGGTGAGTGTTGTTCCCGCCGGCACGTCAGACAAGCACGCCGCGGGTGGGGGCCCCGCGCTGCTTGCCGCGAACGGGACGCTCATCCGTACGTACGGAAAATGCTGCCTCTCTCTGCGGTTCGGAGGGCAGGTTTTCCGATGGACGTTCGTCACCGCCGACGTGCCCATGGCACTGCTTGGCGCGGACTTCCTGTGCGTTAATGGGCTCCTGGTCGACGTCAAGCGCAGACGTCTTGTCCAGGCCGAGACGTTCAGCTCGCTCGCTTGTGCGTTGCCCAGCTCGTCGAGCAGCTCAACGAGCGGCTTGCCAAGCGGCTTGCCGAACGGTTCGGTTCCGGCCACGTTGGTCTGTACGCTTCCGGCAGCGGACGCATTCACCCGCCTCCTCGCCGGCTTCCCGGCCCTCACGCGGCCCACCTTCTCGGCGGGGGCCGTCAAGCACGGGGTGGCCCATCACATCCCCACCGTCGGGCCACCGGTCTACGCCCGGGCACGCCGCCTCGAGCCAACGAAGCTGGCGGTGGCAAAAGCGGGGTTCGCTACCCTGGAGCGACTCGGCATCGTTCGGCGCTCAGAGAGCGCTTGGGCGTCGCCGCTGCACATCGTGCCGAAGCCCGGCGGGGGATGGCGACCGTGCGGGGACTATCGCCGTCTCAATGACGCCACGACTCCCGACCGCTACCCCGTCCCCCACATTCAGGACTTTTCCGCCCGTTTGGCGGGCAGGTCCTTCTTCTCGAAGGTGGACCTCATACGCGGCTACCATCAGGTCCCCGTCAGGCGGGAGGACGTCCCGAAGACGGCGGTCATCACGCCATTCGGACTCTTCGAGTTCCTGCACATGCCCTTCGGTCTGAAGAATGCGGCTCAGGCGTTCCAGCGACTGATGGACAGCGTCCTGCGCGACTTGGATTTTGTCTACGTCTACCTGGACGATATCCTCGTCGCCAGCGCGTCCCGCGAAGAGCACCTACGCCACCTCCGCACGCTCTTCGAACGCCTGGGCCAGCATGGCCTGATTGTGAACCCCGCAAAGTGCCGGTTCGGTGCCGCCATAATCGATTTTCTGGGGCACCGGGTCACCAGGCACGGAGCCGTCCCAGGTGGAGGCGGTGAAGGGGTTTCCGCACCCCCGCACGATCAGAGGGCTGCAGGAGTTCTTGGGCATGGTGAACTTTTACCATCGGTTCCTGCCCCGTATCGCCCAGCCCCTGCGCCCCCTGCACGAAGCTCTCCGAGGTAAGCCGGGCAAAGGCGACGTTACCTGGACCGAGCAGATGGACACGGCGTTCACGGGCGCGAAGCTCGCCTTGGCTAACGCCACCATGCTCGCGCACCCGGCGCCCGATGCACCGATCGCCCTCACCACCGATGCCTCGGACTACGCGGTGGGCGCGGTGCACGAGCAATGGGTGCGTGGAGCTTGGCAACCGCTGGCGTTCTTTAGCCGGCAGCTTCGCCCGCCCGAACGCCATTACAGTACCTTCGACCGCGAGTTGCTCGGGCTTCACTTGGCGGTCAGGCACTTCCGCCATCTGCTCGAGGGCCGTGCGTTCACTGCCTTTATCGACCACAAGCCGCTGATCTTCGCGATGGGCAAGGTCACCGAGCCGTGGTCGGCCCGGCAGCAGCGTCACCTCTCGGCCGTGTCCGAGTACACGACGGACATCCAGCACGTCGCGGGGAAGGACAACCCGGTGGCGGATTGCCTTTCCCGGGCCGTCGCCCACGCAGTCCACCTCGGCATCGACTATGGCCGGATGGCAGCGGACCAGGCCGCTGACCCCGACGTCCAGGCCTTGCGGACCGCCGTCACGGGCCTCCGCGTCACCGAGGTGCCGTTCGACGGCGCGGGCGCAGCCCTCTTGTGCGACGTCTCCCTCGGGCGTCCTCGCCCCATCGTGCCCGCGGGCGGGCAGCGCCAGGTGTTTGACGCCATCCACGGCCTGTCCCACCCGGGCGCGAGGGCCTCCCAAAGGCTGATCGCCAACAAGTTCGTCTGGCATGGCCTCCGGAAGGCCGTCCGTGGCTGGGCCAGGACGTGCCTCGCGTGCTAGCGCGCCAAGGTGCACCGGCACACCCAGGCCCCGTTGGCCCCGTTCACGGTGCCGGAACGCCGGTTTGACCACGTCCACGTGGACCTGGTGGGACCTCTGCCCCCCTCGCGGGGTTTCACCTACGTCCTCACCATGGTGGACCGCACCACCCGGTGGCCGGAGGCCGTGCCCTTGGCGTCGACAACGGCGGCCGATGTCGCGCAGGCTTTAATCGCCACCTGGGTCGCCCAGTTCGGCGCCCCCTCAGACATCTCGTCCGACCGCGGCCCCCAGTTCACCTCGGAGCTCTGGGGGGCGGTCGCGCAGGGGCTCGGGGTCCGGCTGCACCGAACCACGGCCTACCACCCCCAGGCTAACGGCCTGTGTGAGCGATTTCACCGCTCATTGAAGGCCGCGCTCCGGGCCACCCTCCGCGACGGCGGCTGGGTCGACAGGCTCCCCTGGGTCCTGCTGGGCCTCCGGACGGCGCCCAAGGAGGACCTGCGCGCATCCGCGGCGGAGTTGGTCTTCGGGCAACCGCTGCGGGTGCCGGGCGAGTTCCTCCCCGACTCCACGGCACCATGGTCCGCGGCACAGCAGCGCTCCGCTCTGCAAGAGACCGCCCAGAGGTTCGCCCCGGTGCCAACGGCATGCCACGGGCACCCACCGACGCACGTCGCCCCGGAGCTTCGCACGGCGGAGTACGTCTTCTTCCGCCATGATGCCCACCGGACACCACTGCGGCCCCCGTACGACGGGCCTTTCCGCGTGCTGGAGACCGGGGCGAAGCACTTCACCCTGGACATCGGCGGTACTCCTGACCGCGTTTCGGTGGACCGCCTCAAGCCGGCCCACCTCGACGTGGACCATCCACCGCCAGTGGCCCGACCCCCACGTCGGGGCCGCCCCCCTGCGGGCGGACCCCCGGCACCGCCCAGCCCCGCCGCCACGCCGCCCCCCGGTCCTGCACCCATCCCAGGGGCAGCCAGGGGCATCCCACCTGGCATCCCTGCACCCCGGACGCCGCCGATCGCCAGGGGGCGCTTCGGCCGGGTCATTCGTCTGCCCCGCAAACTGGCCCTCCAGGTGCGCGGGAATTCTGGGGGGGCGCGTGTGGCGGACACGTGGCGCAAGGCGCAAGGCTCAAGGGCAGTGTACAGAATTTATTTTTTTTAAATAATAAATACAAGGCACAGAGAGGTGAAATTCGCTGAACATGATGTGCAGCGCACGCAAAGTAAAACGAGTTTTTATTTACGTCCATAGGATGTCTAATGAATAAAGAAGATATAAGCACACCTGACACTAGGCCGAGGCTTCAGACTTTGGCACGCTCACGCGGCTGCTCCGTCGAATGAACTGTCCCAACCCATCATATTTGACAGACGTTTTACTAGTTTTAATATCATGAAGGAAATCAGTGCTTAATCCTGTGAGATATATTACCAAGGTGACCCTTGCCTTCAGTACAGTCGCTGAAAATAATAAAACAGCATGCATTATGTTGCAAATATCATTTCCATTCCCGACAATGACGCAAATTTTTTTGACAAAGAACAAGATGAAGAATATGAAAAAGGGGAAGAAGAGGACGTAGTATATGAGTACTTGCCAGGGTTGGGAGTGGGGGTGGCATAATCTGAAAAGTTCAGTCGCCCCCCTTACATACATGGGGCATTTAAAAAGTTAACAGAATGAGATGCTCACAATAGTCGAATAAATTGCAACGTGTTATATTATTCATTACACAAGTAAATGTGATTACAAAGAAAAAAATTAACAGGGTCATATATTACAATTCCCACCATGATTTCAACTGTTGACCACCATCTCAAGTTATCCTCCATCCTGCACAACCATAATCATTTGCACCCCCATTAAACCCCGCTCCCTCACTGCCAAGCCACCTTTTCCTGGGTTTCCAGTTTTTCCTTCCACTTCTGCAATTGAGAGTTTGCTGTGGCCATCTTTTTCACCCTCTGTGTCCTCCCATAGGTCTCATTCCTCCCCACGTCTTTTATCCACCCAGGTCTCCTTTTACTTTGTCCGTCAATTCTGTTGTTGGTGTGCCACCCTTCCCCTCTCCCCCATCCAGAAACCCCCTCCCCTCTATCTCTCTTCCTTCTGTTATTTTCGTTCTGTTATGTCCTCATCCATTTTGTATTCTAGCTCCTCCACGAGACTCGACTCTGCATATGCAAAAACTCATAAAATCAAACTTTCATGCGAATACAAAATGTTATTAATAATCGAACAAGAGGGATGAAACACACAACATGGTGAGGAGTGATACGAAATGTGGTGAATCACGTGTGAGGCTTACCCGCGCTCACATTGAGAGCATCAATAAACTGTTCCCTCCACGAGTGGGTTCCGACCACGAGTGCCAAGTTCGTCTTCTTGATGAGTTTGTCCACCGTGCTCTGGGCATGAAGAAGATAAGATTCATGGCTTCTTAGCAAAGTGAAACTTATAAGCAAATGCATTGAGAAAAGAGCTTTTTGATGCATTCAGCCAAGGATTTTTCCCATAGATGAAGAAAAAGAAGAGAAAATAAGAGCCAGTCATTGACATAATTTGTTGAATTGGCATTGGAAGGGGAAGGTGATTTGAATGAATGATTGCATGCATGCTCCACAATGTGCACAAATGGAACAACTACCACTACTACTGGTATAAATAGATACTGGCTTCCAGAAATACTGGCTTCCAGAAAAAGATCCACCTTCTTGTGGGGGCAAACCAGGTAAGTTTTTGGCCCAATTCCTTCATGAACTGGTGGACTAGGCCTGATGTTTGAATGGATCAAATCCAGACTAGACAGCTTAAAAGTAGGAACAAATTTATGTATGTATGTTGTATCATGTATACTCGAAAAAGGCTTGGATGATCTCCACTAAGTTTGGCATACGTGCTAGCGTTACCCAATGTCAGGTCATTGGCAGAAAATAAATTCCCTCCCCTAAACTCCCACCCACCTGCGATGGTGAAGACAATACTTCTGATTTTCACCTGTACATGTGCATAGGGCAAGTGGTTTAAACTATTTCCCCCTGCCAAAGGGTGGAGTTATTGAGGTTGGGGAAACGACGACTGACGTAGAGTGAAAGTGAATCACTGACATATATTTCACTTCTACGGAGAGCAGGTATTACTTGTTTGTTCAAAAACGTGAAAAGGAGGAAAACAATCTCATTATACAAAAATTACAGGCACCACCAGATAACACAGCTGCCTGGCCAACAAGTCTTGTATAACGATTCATCTTTGTCTGAGACTGTACAGGCATTGTGTGCCAGGTGATGTGTCCTCTTGAGGTGGAAGCAGCAAAACATGACTGCAATATACAGGTGGCGAGACCCAACATCGTTTACATCATAGACTTGTGTGTGACATTGGATGTAGATAGGCATATGTGGTGTTTTTTTGTGTACATAGTCATGGCTCTTGGTTGAGCTAGTACACTGAACGGATCAGGATGGAACAGACCAAAATATGACTAAAAGCACGCATGCATGGGGTGGACAAGACAAGATGGACACACAAAGAAACTCCAAGGAGGGAAAACTGCAAAATCGGAATTGGGTGGGTTAACGAGGGCAGAAATGATCACGGTTTAGGATTGGGCATGATCTGAGATGGTGGTGACTAGCTGTCTTGAAAACCTGGAGGGAAAAATGATGGTGAAGAGGATGTGGAAGTTCATTCCATAGGTGGGAAAAGAGGATCAAATGAGTGGAGGTGGGCAGTAATCCTGGCTTTAGGTAGTTTCAGCAGGAGGGGTCATGGCGGACCATGTGAGCCCTGCAGAAACCTGGGAGTTAGAGGTGTGGGGCAGGACAAAGCATGGAAAGAACAGAGGATGCAAGACCAGAAAAGGAGATGGTAGAAGGCAGAGAGACCACTGACCTGTCTGCAATGGCAAAGTGATAGACCCATAGACTCAGCTTCAGCACGGGGGATTCCAATGATCTTGAAGGCATTTGTTTCCACATCATCAAGCTGAGCAAGATGTGAGGAAGGGGAGCCAGCCCAAGAAGGAGAGCACTACTCCATCATGCTGCAAATGAAGGCCATGTACAGTCATAGCCAAAAATATTGGCACCCTTGAACTTTTTTTCAAATAACTCACAATTTTCTCTAAACATAAGTTGAAATTGACAAAAGTAGTCTTCCCCTTCTCTCTCCATCTTGTCTACCGCTCCCTCTTTTTATATATTTTGTTTGTCTGTTTGATTTGTTTGTGTGATAAATGTTAGCTCTTTCACGAGCCTCGATTCTGTATACAAAAAAAAAGAAAAAAAGTATTTGGTCCCCACAATTCTTTATTTCACTGTTAATATTACAAAATCTTTGTTTTTGATTAAGAACTTAATATATCCTTTTAAATCAGAAAATAAAAAGAAATTGCATTGATAAAAGTATTGACACCTCAACTTAATATTTGGTAGCACAGCCTTTGGACAAAATGACTGCTGTCAAGCGCTTCCTATAGCCATGAATGAGCTTCTTACATCTCTCGCCTGGCAGTTTGGTCCACTCTTCTTGTGCGAACTGCTCCAGTTCTCCCAGATTTGAAGGGTTCCTTCTCCCAACTCCTCTTTTCAGATCTCCCCACAGGTGTTCAATGGGATTTAGATCTGCACTCATTGCTGACCACTTCAGAACAGTCCAGCGTTTTGTCTTGAACCATTCCTGGGTGATTTTTGAAGTGTGTTTGGGGTCATTGTCCTGCTGCAAGACCCATGACCTTCGAGGGAGACCCAGCATTCTGACACTGGGTTTAACATTGTGCTCCAAAATGCCTTCGTAATCCCCTGATTTAATGATGCCATGCACACATTGAAGGCATCCAGTGCCAGAGGCAGCACAGCAACCCCAAAACATCACTGAACCTCCTCCATGTTTGACTGTAGGGAAGGTGTTCTTTTCTTTGAAGGCTTCGTTTTGTTTTCTATAAACAGAGATGATGTGCTTTACCAAATAGCTCTAATTTGGTCTCATCTTTCCACAGGATGTTCTCCTAGAAGGATTTTGGCTTGTTCAGTTGTTCTTTCTTTCTTTCTTTCTTTCTCTTTCTCTTTCTCTTTCTCTTTCTCTTTCTCTTCTCTCTCTCTCTCTCTCTCTCTCTCTCTCTCTCTCTCTCTCTCTCTCTCTCTCTCTCTCTCTCTCTCTCTCTCTCTCTCTCTCTCTCTCTCTCTCTCTCTCTCTCTCTCTCACAGCAGTGGGGTCCTCCTGGGTATCCTACCATAGAACACCCTTTCATTCAGTTGGCGAAGGATGGTGCGAGTTGAAACTGTCATACCTTGTGTCTAAAGGTCAGCTTGAATCTGTTTGGCAGTTGATTGAGGTGCTTTCTCCACCATTCGAACAATCCTCCGCTGTAATATTCGATCAAGTTTTCTCTTGCGGCCACGTTGGCTACAGTGCCATGGGTCTGAAACTTCCTGATAACATTGCGTACGGTGGACACAGGAACATCAAGGTCTCTTGAGATGGACTTGTAGCCTTCAGATTGTACATGCTTGGCTACAATCTTGTGTCTCTGGTTTTCTTTCTTTTCTCCATGCTCATTGTGGTACACACAGTGACACAAAACAGCAGAATGTCTCCTTTTCTTTATTCAAACTGATTGAATGAGTGATTTTTATATTGCAGGAACCTGCATCTCACCACAAGTGAGTTCAATTCCAAAGTAAATGAGAATCACCTGCTTGAAATCTAATTATTTCTAACAACTTCTAAAAGGTGCCAATATTATTGTCTTGGCGATTTTAGGATTTATGTGTGGAATAAGCTAAGATTTAGTAATTTTTTCAGCTTTTTTTGTTTTGTTCCACTGCAAAACAAAGAAATTCATATGTGGATACCAAAATATTATTTAATTTCAACAATTTTCTGGAAGAAATGGTGCATTATTTGAAAAAAAGTGCAAGGGTGCCAATATTTTTGGCCACAGCTGTAGGTGGATATGAGTTCAAGTGTGCCAAAGAAGGACTTTGCATGGTGGAGGTTGCCCAGTCAGCGGCTGGCTTTGAAGGCCGATTTTAAAATATGGTATGTCCAAGAAAGATCATGGCTGATAGTGAGACACAAGAGTTTGAGTGAATGAACTTCCTCAAGAGGATTGTTTAAAAAAGTAGATGAGAGATTGCCAGTTGGTCCTTTCAGAGAGAGATAAAGACAGTGTGAGGTTTGTCAGGATTGAAAGAAATATTCCAAGTGTTTGACCAGCTTATCATTTTATCAAGGTCTGAAGAGAGGGAAGAGGTGGCAATCTGCCTGTCTGAAGGATGAGATGTCGTGGCAGAGGGTGGAGTCATCAGCAAATAGATAGAGGATTTTCCAGAGAGTCAGAGAGATCATTTATGAAGATCAGGAATAGGACTGGACCCATAACACTGCCTTGGGGTACTCCAGCCTTGACAGGGAGAGGAGATGAAAGGATTCCGTTAAGTGCCAAACTTTGGCTATGAGAGTAGAGGAAGTCAGTGAGTCATGTGTGGAGTTGATCTTGGATGCCATGGGCAGAGTCTTCAGAAAGTATTCATACCCCTTGACTTTTTCACATTCTGTTGTTACATCCTGAATTCAAAATGTATTAAAAAAAAAAATTGTCACAAATCTATACAAAATACCTCACAATAACAAAGTGAAAATTTGTTTTTAGAAAATGTTACCAATTTATTGAAAATGAGATACAGAAATATCTAATTTACCTAAGTATGTATTCAGCCCCCTGAGTCAATACTTTGAAGAAGCGCCTTTGGCAGCAATTACAGCTTCACGTCTTCTTAGGTAAGTCTGCGTCAGCTTTGCACATCTGGATTTGGACAGTTTCTCCCATTATTCCTTGCAGATTTGCTTAAGCTCTGCCGAGTTGGATGGGGAGCGTCGGTGAACAGCAATCTTCAAGTCTTTCCACAGACTGTCAATGGGATTCACGACAGAGTTTTGGTTGGGCCATTCAAGGACTTTCACATTCTTCTGCTGAAACCATTCCAGTGTTGCTTTGGCTATACGCTTGTGGTCATTGTCCTGTTGGAACGTAAATCTTCGCTGCAGTCTAAGGTCTTTTACACTCTGAAGCAGGTGCTCTTCAAGGATTTGATGGTATTTGGCTCCATTCATTGTTCCATTTATCCATCCGAATCTCCCAGTCCCTGCCATTGAAAAGCATCACCATAGCATGATGCTGTCATCATCATGCTTCATGGTAGGGATGGTGTTCGATGGGTGATGAGCTGTGCTCAGTTTCTGCTAGACCTAGCGCTTTGCATTCATGCCGAAGAGATCAATTTTTGTCTCATCAGACCACAGAATATTTTGCCTCATGATCTGAGTCTTTCACGTGCCTTCTTGTAAACTACAGACATGCTGTCATGTGCCTTTTTCTCAGGAGTGGCTTCCGTCTGGCCACTCTCCCATAAAGCCTAGATTTGTGAAGTGTTGCAGAGACTGTTGTGCTTCCGGCAGGTTCTCCCATCTCAGTCAATGAACTCTGTAATTCTGTTTGAGTGGTCATTGGGTTATTGGTCACCTCCCTGAGCAAGATCCTTCTTGTCCGGTTGCTCAGTTTGGTCAGACGGCCAGATCTAGGAAGAGTCTTGGTAGTTCCATATTCTTTCCATTTCCTCATGATGGAGCTCACTATGCTCTTAGGAACGTTCAACACTCTATAAATTGTTTTATACCCTTTCCCCAGATCTAAGCTTCCTCACAATTATATCTCGGAGTTCTACGGACTGTTCCTTGAACTTCATCGTGGAGTTTCTGCTCTGACATGCGCTGTCAACTGTGGGACTTTATATAGAAAGGTGGGTTTCTTTCTAACTCATGTCCAATCAATTTAATTGGCTACAGATGGATTCCAATCAAGTTGTAGAGACATCTCAAGGATAATCAAAGGAAATTGGATGCACCTGAGCTCAATTTGGAGTGTCATAGCCAAAGGGGTTGAATACTTATTGACTCAAGACATTTCAGATTTTCATTTGTAATTGATTTGTGAAAATTTATATTAAAAATTTCACTCTGATATTATGGGGTATTATACGTCGATCAGTGACAAAAAAATCTCAGTTTAATCCATTTTAAATTCAGGCTGTAACACAACAAAATGTAAATAAAGTCAAGGGGTGTGAATACTTTCTGAAGGCACTGTTTGTCCAAAGAGACAGCCCTGATCTCATGTCTGACATCCATTGTTGCATGAGTAGAAGCAGCATGTCTAAGGTGGAGTGACCTGATGTGAAACACAATTGGTGATCTGAGATGAAGTTATTCGAGAAAAGGAAGGATTTCATATCAACTGCGATGATGGATTCCATGACCTTGCTGATGACTGGAAGTAAGAGGATAGGTCTGTAGTTGAGGGGATCAGTTTTTGCACCTTCTTGTGAAGCTCAGTGAACTTGGCAGATTTCTAAACAGATGGAAGATGACCTAGCACAAATGACGTGGTGAACAGGGAAGAGAGAGGATGTGCAAGAGCAGTAGAGCAGGTTTTTAGCAAGCTTATGGTCCAGTGTCAGAGTCAGAGTCGAGGGTTGAAAGAACCTTCTCTACCTTCTCAGGTGCAAAACACACCAAGTCCAGGAGCATTTGTTATGACTGGGAATGGTGGGTACTGAGAGAAAGTGAGGGGTTAGGGACACAAGATTTGGAAGCAAACACAGAATTGAGGTATTCAGCCTTCTCACGAGCACAGTCAACTGTGGTGCCATTTGAGATAGGGAAGGTATGTATGAGGAGCATACTCTAGAGGCAGTCTTAACAAGGTGCTACCAGGTTTTAGAGGAGGGAGACAAGTTTGAAAGTTCATTCTTGAGGTTGGACAGATGTTGTTTTCTGGCTCTCCTGAGAGTGGACACACATTTGTTGTGGACTTTTTGGAATGCGCCAAGATTGCCTTCGGTCGGATTAGCCTTCCAGGAAGAGAAGTCAAGTTGTTTCAGAGTAACTGCCTCACCACAGGATTCAGTGAACCATGGGTGGGATAATTGAAGATGAGATGGGATGAATCTCTGCATGAGAGAGACAGAGAGAGACAGAGAGAGACAGAGAGAGACAGAGAGAGAGAGAGACAGAGAGAGACAGAGAGAGACAGAGAGAAACAGAGAGAGACAGAGAGAGACATAGAGAGAGACAGAGAGAGACAGAGAGAGACAGAGAGAGACAGAGAGACAGAGAGACAGAGAGAGAGAGAGAGAGAGAGAGAGAGAGAGAGAGAGAGAGAGAGAGAGAGAGAGAGAGAAGGTTTCTGTGGAAGAGTTAACATCAGGGGAAGTAGAAATAGGAGTCCAGTCCTGAAGAGAGATGGCTGCTTGCACTCTGCTTGAGTGAAATGCCTGACTCACCGGCATTGAGGCAGCTCTCTGAGAACAGCCAGGGAGATGTTGACTTTCATAAGCATATGATAAGATGAACAAGTTGGAGCTGAGGGAGAGCAGGAGACATTTGCAGGAAAGTTAGTCATCACCAAGTTCAGAAGGGAGGATTTAACATTGGGAGGAATTTTGGTTGGAAAAATCACAGATCCAGTCAGTCCCATAGAGTCACGGAAGTCCTTCGCTGAAATGCCATGGCTGGTGAGAGAGGTACCAACACCGAGCCAAGTCGCATGGTGACAATTGAAATCACCACATATGAGGAAGTGAGCATTGGGATGAGTGGTCAAAAGTTTATCCCTGTTGTCTGAGAGAGATGTAGATGGAGTTGTCACTGTTATGAGGACGGTACAACACACAGATGGGCAAGACGTGGGAGTGGATAGGAAGGCACAGCCAGAAGTACTCCTAGGGGTTGGGAGGTGTAAGATCAGTACAAGGGTTGGTTGATCTATGTAATTTGTATTTATTAATCGAAAAATATGGAAGGTCTTGAAATAGTAAGGTGGCTTTTTGCTATTTTTTAAAAGCGAGACACAGATTACTACAAAACAGCTGATTGAATTCGGAGCGATTCGTTCTGCCAAAAAGTGACGATGCAAGATAAGGGTGAAAAGGATGGATACTATACCTTTTGGCATTGATCATTGTGCAGGTGCAGTAAAGCACAGTTGAATCCGTGGCAAATCTCTCCAATAATTAATTATTGAATACAGTGCATGGTATTTCCTGTGTTTTTAATGCAGTGCTTTCTGGGAATTTTGTAGGTTTTTAAGTGTGCCTGACTGGGTGTACTCAGAGATCAAGTTCAAGCATCATGGCCACCACAGGTCTGCAGAAAATGTAGTGGGACGGAAGAATAGCCAATATGGGATTTGGCCGTTCAAGGTGATTTGCTGATTCTTCCCCGTGACCTCATGATTAGCATCACTTGTGGTTGAGCATGGCCGACTCCAAAGGAAATGCCGGAACAATCCTGGGTAAATGAGATTTTTCACAAGCAAATCCAAGCATAAAGGATGGGGTTCCGGAGCTAGATGTGAACCAGGTCTCAGGTGAAGCTCAAAAGAGGCCAAAACCTGATTACTAACAAATTTCCAGGACGATTCATGGCAACAGGCCTTCTATTTATTACGTACACAACTGTGTCGGAATCTGTGACTAACCTTCCTTCCCTCCCCTTACTCCTACCTCTTCCCAACCTTTTTTCGTTTTTCTCCTGACATTTCCTGACTCTCTTTTCTCTCTTCTCCTATAATCATCAATTTTCTTGCTTTTCTCAATTAAAATTTAAAAAACGGCAACTCGACCATGTTGCACTGCAGATAATGGTTTCAGATTAATGAAGTGAAGGATGTAAATTTGAAACATCACTTTAAACTCCAGACACAACTCACCTTGAACTCATAAGATTCCTCAATGATCACTTCCAGTTTGGAATGCTCGCCCAGGATTGGTCGTCCCATCTCTGCTATTCTCCGGGCCTCTTGGTCTCCAATACCGACCAGCCTTTGATCCGGATGGTCTGATTATGCCATGGGCACAGAATTGAAGCCATAAAAGGAATTCAGGAGGAAAGAGAAGAAATAAAGAGTCAACGTCATAAAGAGCTGCAGAACTGTGAATCAGTTTTCGAAAGAAAAACAAAAGGAGGAGGAGGTGCAGAGGTCGAGTCATAAAAAGAGGAACACGGATAACAAGATGGCAATTTAAGTCCTAAGTTTGAATGAGACAAAATAATAATAGAAGGCAATGAGAGTGAATGAATGAATGAGTAAGGGAAAGGGCACGAATGAAAGGAGGTATAGGAATCTTGAGTACACCGGAAATCAATTACTTTTTTTTTTTTTCTTTTTTTTTCTTTTTTTTTTTACAAGATCGAGGCTCGTGTAAGAGCTAAAAGAGCTAAGAGCTTTTATTCCACAATACCTGTTTAATCTCTACGGCTACACTGGAGTGTTCTTAAAAACAATTCAAACCTTTTGTATAACCGACCACTTAATGTCACAAGCAATTTAGTAAAATAAAAAAAATAAAAAACAATGAATGTGCGACTAATGACACACTCATTGCATGTTCAAAGCATAATAATCGATCACGTGATGTGGTTGTGAATGAAAAGAGGATGGAATGAAGAACTCGTGGATGCAAGAGCGGAAATCTTGACGGTTCCACACGCACACCTTTGCATGTGCTTTGCATGACTCTTTGAAGTTACGGCAGAGAGGAGTGAGATAGTATTTTTACTTTGTCTTCCTGTCTGGTAGTCAACCAAAATGGAAAATCATTCCAAACAGGAAATTTACTGTTTTTCACGACGTCATAAAGGACACAAACAACAGGCACGATTAACTAATGTAATGTGTTGAATAAGTTGGTGTAAAAGATGCTGTATCAATGGCGGTAAACTTCTGAATTTTTTTTCTCCAACCTTTAAACTCTTTATTCTTTTTAAATTGAATTAAATACTTGAACACTGTAGAACATAAATCGCCTTTTTGTACTTTCAAAAAAGTACCTGGACAAAATATTGCAGCATTTTACATCATAATGACCAATCAAATATGCCGCTCAACGACCCTGCCCATGTCCTTACTTCTCAAGATTGCACGGGGTAAGGTGTTCTATGAACTCTCAAGTTTAAAATGCTTCAATATCCTCTTCTTCATGATTCACAAGTTGACACCTATTCAGCATCCCATTATGCATTTCATCTTTCGTCTTTCCTAGATAAGCAGGCTTCAGAAACGTAAACTTCCGTGAAAACTAAATAGATGTCAGAAAAATAAAACATGAAGTTCATCACGAACTTCGATGATTTTAATAAACAATCTCTCGTGGAATTTTCTTTTGCAATAGGTTTTTTGCATTGTGAGTGAATCAGAATGCCTGGCCAGCAATTCATGCTATATCTAAAAGAAGGGTATCAACAACTACCTGTGAAATTGACGAGGGTCGACATCAGCGAGGGGTTGAGACCCTCAATCTTTCGAATGATCGCATGACCTGGATGGAACCACAAAGTTTCAGATGTGAAACTAATACCACAGAGATGCATATATATGTAAACACTTATGGCAATGAGAAAATGCACAAGCTCCACATACATATTACATATGCAACTTTTTGATAGCTTCACCATAATATACACTGCTGTGCAAGTCTTGGACATTTTGCATTTTTTTTCCGTTTTTTTTTTAATGTCCACCCTTCTCCAATCCTCAACTGAAATTTTATCAGTTGAGGTTATTCTTGATAGATTTGTATTTTGCAGTCCAAAAAGTGGGCTTTTAGCTTTATGGATGTATAGAGAGGAACACCCGATGTTAATGAGGACCACCTGACGATGATTAATTAATTAAATTTGATTGGTAAATTTGATGGATTAGCTCTTACAACATTTCGTATTAGCTGCTCATGTAGATTTTACTTTGTGTTGTTATGATCACAAGTTTTTTAGTCGCCGGAGGCATTATGTCTTCAGGTTGTCCGTCCGGCTATCCATCCTTCCGTCCGTGATAGGTTTGCGTTACCGTGATAACTTGAGAACGGCTGAAACGATCTTAGTCAAACTTGGCACATGTATGTATAATGAGGTAAAGATGAATTGATTCGATTTTGGGGTCACGAGGTCAAAGGGCAAAGGTCAGAGGTCATGTTAGGTAAAAATACTGTTACCACGATAACTTGTGAACCAGTGATGGGATTCTGACCAAATTTGGTGCACTTATGTAGAATGATGTAAAGATGAACTGTTTATATTTAGGGGTCAAGAGGTCAAAGGTCAAATCTGTAATAGGTCTATAACTTGAGAACGGCTGAAGTGATCTAATTCAAACTACGTACAGGTATGTATAATGTTGCAAAGATTAAGTGATTATATTTTGGGGTCATAGGTCAAAGTCTGTAATAGGTATATAACTTGAGAACGGCTGAAGTGATCTAGTTCAAACTTGGTACAGGTTTGTATAATGTTGTAAAGATTGAGTGATTAGATTTTGGGGTCATAGTTCAAAGTTCAAAGTCTATAATAGGTCTATAACTTCAGAATGGCTGAAGTGATCCAATTAAAAATTTGGTAGAGGTATATATAATGATGTAAATATTAAATGATAAGAATTTGAGGTCAAGAGGTTCAAAGTTCAAAGTCTATAATAGGTCTATAACCTCAGAATGGCTGAAGTGATCCAATTAAAAATTTGGTAGAGGTATATATAATGATGTAAATATTAAATGATAAGAATTTGAGGTCAAGAGGTCAATGTCTGTAATAGGTCTATAACTCAAGAATGGCTGAAATGATCTAATTCAGACTTGGTACAGATATGTATAATGATGTAAAGATTAACTGATTCGATTTTGGGTTCATGAGGTCAAAGGCCATAGGTCAGAGGTCATGTCAGGTAAAAATGTGAGAACTTATGAACAGCTGAAGGGATTTAAATTAAAACTTGGCACAGATATGTATAATAATGTAAACATGAACCGATCAAATTCTGGGGTCAATAGGTCAAAGGTCAGAGGTCATGTCAGGTAAAAAAATGTGCTAACTTGGGCACAGCTGAATGGATTAAATCAAACTTGATACAAGTATTATCATGCTGTAATAATGTGGGCGGAGGAATCAGTCGACGTCATGACGTCGAAGAGTGCCTCTCAACCCAGAACATAGTTAAGTTTGTGATCATTGTTAATTAAAGATTGCTAAATGACAAGCTTGATTTCTTCTAACCCAAACTAAATGAAATGAATGAATGAATGAATGAATGATCGTTTTGAGGCCATTGTTCCCCGCTAAAGCGGGGGTTAGCATCTAACCCAAAATAAGCTGTATTAATAACAGTCAACATTGTTATAATAGTAGAAAACACTGTTGGTATTTTTCTAGCTCTTACATGAGCCTCGACTTAGTATAAAAAAAAACAACAGTAAATATAAATATTAAAATAAAAATATAAAATATATAAATACATAATAACTATATTAATAAATAAAAAAGGCTTTGAGTAAATTTTTTATGCTCATAACATCCATATGTTGTAACTCTTGATGAATTTTCTAAGACTTTTGCACAGCAGCGTGTGATGTTAGGGTTACGTATGTCCCCCCCCCCCCCCCCCCAATGCCACCCATCACCTACTTACCCCACGCATGTGTAATACATATATGGAGCTAAACAATATATTAACAGCAAATAATAGTAAACAGCACGAATGTCAAGAAGCATGCAAATGAAGAAAGGCAAAATGCGGGTGTCTTACCCTTGAAAATCTTGTCTGAAAACAAAGGATGATAAAAACAGAATGAATGCATGGGACAGCATGGAAATATGGGTGCTCTGTCATTTCTTATATTTATTCTCACTCTCTGGATGTGAAGTTGCTTGGTTTATGGTGTCATTTTATTTAAGAGTAGAGGGTAATCTATAAGGCCAAAGTTATCACGATGAACTTGATTATTAGAAACTATGTAACAAATGCAATTTTTTGGGCTTGGAAAAAAAACAAGGGGCCATTTCTTAATTACGCATGCACCGAGTGAACGGTGGAAAAGAATAAAATAAATTCTGAAATTGACCAAAAATAAAGAAAAAAGGAGAATTAATGAAAGACAGGAAAAAAATGGAATAAAAAGTGTGAAGAGTTGGTGAGAAGAGAAATAAGTTCAGGAGAAGAGTAGAGGAGAGACAAAAGGAAGAGGAGAATGGAGGATAGAATAGAATAGTGAGAATGAGAATGGTGGGTGAGGTTGGGGTGAGAGGTAAAGACTTGGGGAGAAGGGAAAGTAGCTTTTAGGAGAGTAGAGGAGAGACAAAGGGGAGACGAAGATTACTACATTTTTACATACATCATATATAGATGTCCCACCATATATTACTCCCGAATTCTATATGATAAAATATGTAATTGATGTTATCATACTGAAGTTAGAATTTCAACAATAAATAATAAATCACACAATAATAAATCATTTCAAAGAAACGAGAAGAGGAAATCTGATGTGAAATGTATTACCTGTTTTAACAAAGGCACCTGGCGACGAAAAAGGGGAAGAAAAGAAAAGGATATTTAGTGTAAAATGCGCAAAATGCAAGTAAAAGTATTTGTCGAATTCAAAAGAAGAATAAAAAATGCATTTTATTTATCATCTTACCGTCTTCACTGAGAAGCATTGCTTTCAGGAGGGACGTGAGAAAATAAAAACAAATAAATAAAAACATTAGCACTTGTCAGGCAAATACAGAAATCATTTGTATGCAACAACGAAAGTTATAAAATGTTCCCAAATCCAGTGTGAAAAACAATTTGGTATTTGCAATTTGACGAATCGATAATCAATATAGGGTTTGAAGGAAATAAATCCACGGTCTATCGATCCTTATGATAACAGACTGGTAAGCCTTACTGGTGAATCTTTTCACAACTGATCACCGATCTGGTCATGGCTTGTTTTGGGAGAATGTCATGATTACTATTATTATGAAGAAATATCAAAATGATGACTGTTATACTACAAATTAGCTCCATAATGTTTGTCATATTAAACACCCACTTATGAAAGTCTGTTTGCTGCCACGATTGACAACAACCCTCACGATAAACTCGACGCTTTAACAAGTTTGTTGGCAAAGTGAATTCTGAGCTGCATTCGAATCCCATCTGGTATTCCCAATTGCCAATCGCAACTCCCTCATGGATAAACAAACTTATTGCTCTGATATTACAAGGAGACGCGAGAGGGCGCCATTGACCTGCATAGGAAACCCACAGAGGAGCTTCCTTAGAGACCTAAGGGAAGCAAGACAATATTCTTTAACCTCTTCGTGACCCTCTTTCAACCTTAAATAATGCATGGCACCATATTGTTACCAACGCTGTCATATTGTTACCATCGTTACCATTAGTGACAAAACAGAGTGCAATTGAAAAAAAATCCACACATTAGTAAAAGACGATGTGGTTTTTGGAATGGAGAAAATGGGGTCAATGTGAGCGAGAGGCGATGCCAGAAACAAAAGTGGTGTGCAATGACTGGCTGAAGGTGGAATGGAAGACGTAAAATGAGCCAGTTTTGCACACCTGTCGTGCTTTCATCTATCCACCTGGGCTGTCCGAGTACGATGAAGAAATTGTCTTGTTTTTCATATTCTTCATCATCAATTACCCTAACCCGAATTGTTTTTCTGCGAAGACAATCAAGGGAGCAGAGGGGGAGATGGAAGGCAGGGAAGGGAGCGGTTAGCGGTGGTGAATCCATGCTGCCAAAGACGTGGGTTAGATCAGCGACTCGTGAGCATGGCCAGATGTGGTTTCAGCATGAGGTTTGTGTCTGCAGGAAATGTCGCTTTGGGCTCGGAGAATCTCCAACCCACTTTGATTTAGAGACGAGCGGAGCGACTGTTCGGAGATTTAAACTACCCCTGGGGGTTTGTAGGTTCGCCTTAATAATCGTATCAATCACCAGGTGCAACAGAAAAGTCGACGTTTCAATTAAAAGTGTAAACCTTGAGAATTTTGCAATTTTAAATGAGCCCCCTTTTTGCGCTGGTTTGACAGCAAAGGACAAAATACCAGACAGAATTTTCTTTTCTTTTCTTTTTTTTTTACAGTGGTGGCCCGCCTCGACCGAAACTCTTTCCCCGGTGAACCGAATTATTGTCATCCTCATGATGAAAACCAACATCTGAGGCCTCGCAGTCTGATTGGCATGTCCACTCCAACACATGCCGGTGACACCTTTGGGTTCCGTCATCTCCACCAGCCTTGGCTCTCCCAACTCAACCCAGAACATCTTGTTCTTTTCATACTCTTCATCGTCTAATATTGGGATCTCGATTACCTCGCTGAAAGAAAAGACACAAGACATTTCACTCCCCTGTTAGCATGGAATTCTTACGTTTTCAAGCTCTTACACATTTCTTTGAAAACCTTACACATGTTACATATGCAAAAACAGCAAGATTATTCACTGCATCCCCCAACCACCACCATCGCTTCCCCTTCCTGGCCACAAACCCCTCAAACATAATATGTGGATGAGCATAATAAAATGCCACAGACATTCATTCCAAAAAAGAAAGGAACAAATTACAAGAAATGTTTGATGCAATCATAGAAGTAATTCAAATCTCAAGACAGTAAGAATACTCAAACCAATTCTAACCATAGCAGCAAAAGCGAGTTCTAATTTGCATCTAATAGAAATTTTATTGCAAACTATTTCTGCTTATTGTCACAGTTATTGGATGTTGATTCCGTTTCTGGTATCGTGGCATCTTCCGCATGTCACTTAAAAGAACATAACGTTCAGGCTTTTCTCATGAAGCCTTCGTCATTGTAGAAAATATGGACGAGAGCGAAGTCGATGGCATCGTAAATCCCCACGCTTCCCAGCAAAAGCAAAGTTAAAAGATGGCAAAATGTTAAAGAAATTCCCCCGTCTTGACCCCTGTGACCTCAAATCCAGACCTAGGGCATGGACCGGAGGTCAACTCCAAAAAAGATCGTTATTTAATGCGACCGCAATGTTGGTTGCACATACAAACTTTGATTTTAAAAAATATTTTAATATGTGCCTGTAATTGGTATTTGACCTTTTGCCCCCTCCCCAGGGGATGGAGCATAAAATGACACTGCTCTTGCAGCTTTGTGCCATGTGGTGATCGTAACTACCAAGTTTGGTGTATTTCTGCACAATCGTTTAGGAGGAGATAGCGTAAAGGATGGACAAGCGGACAGACGGAGGCAATTACAATATTCCCCCATTTTTTTGAAAACAGGCTAACGCATTGTATTTGAGGGTCCGCACTGCTCACACTGCAGAAAAATTAGTGAGTGGGCTTGTGTTTCTCTACCTTCTCATGTCCAAAAGTGCTTCCCAAGAAGGCACAAAGTGGTCCAGTAACCCATGTACCTTGCTGCCCTCCCAAATTCAAAGTTTTTCTGCTCCGCTTCACTCTCCAGGTCCCACTTTTCTCTCATCTGTGCAACTGCAGCCATTAAAAAAAAAAAATTCACTCCCCTGTAAAAAAAGTTATATGATGCAACGGCCTACAATGGCCTTCTCTTGGTTTAAAAGTACTGTGGGATCATTAACTTCCACCTGAAATCAATGCAAGGAGATGGGTACCCGGCCAAGCTTAATGTCCTTCATGAAGGGATGGATCACTCATTGATGTAACACCCTGCTTGTGAAGCACCAATACAACAGTTAATCGTTGGGTTGGGAATCAAACCCAAACTATGTAACTCAAAGGCGAGTGTACTACCTCCGAACTATTCTACCTGACTACATTTAGAATTTTAAGATCGAATTGTATAATGTTGCATCTTGTAGGCTTATGTCAAGGGATCAAATGTTTCAGGTGTTGAACTGTGACAGAGATCAGGAATCCGTGAAATATGGGTATTGACTGTGAATAAGATGTGAATAGAGAAACCGAATGAATTGGGTAATGGCCTAAGATACATAACTTAAGAGGTGAACATGGTTAGGGTTAGGGTTAGGGTAGTTATGGTTGGGGCTGATACTGGAATCAAACCGTTTTCCTATTCCTGCCCCTCTCCCTTTTTGTAATGGTACAATCCACAACTACCCCTTTTTTGTAATGGTACAATCTACAACTCCCCCTTTTTTTTGTAATGGTACAATCCACAACTACCCCTTTTTTTGTAATGGTACAATCCACAACTCCACCTTTTTTGTAATGGTACAATCCACAACTACCCCTTTTTTGTAATGGTACAATCTACAACTCCCCCTTTTTTGTAATGGTACAATCCACAACTCCACCTTTTTTGTAATGGTACAATCCACAACTCCCCCTTTTTTGTAATGGTACAATCTACAACTACCCATTTTTTGTAATGGTACAATCCACAACTCCACCTTTTTTGTAATGGTACAATCCACAACTACCCCTTTTTTGTAATGGTACAATCCACAACTCCACCTTTTTTGTAATGGTACAATCCATAACTACCCCTTTTTTGTAATGGTACAATCTACAACTACCCCTTTTTGTAATGGTACAATCTACAACTCCCCCTTTTTTGTAATGGTACAATCCACAACTACCCCTTTTTTGTAATGGTACAATCCACAACTCCCCCTTTTTTGTAATGGTACAATCCACAACTACGCCTTTTTTGTAATGGTACAATCCACAACTCCACCTTTTTTGTAATGGTACAATCCACAACTACCCCTTTTTTGTAATGGTACAATCCACAACTACCCCTTTTTTGTAATGGTACAATCTACAACTACCCCTTTTTTGTAATGGTACAATCTACAACTCCCCCTTTTTTGTAATGGTACAATCCACAACTCCCCCTTTTTTGTAATGGTACAATCCACAACTCCACCTTTTTTGTAATGGTACAATCCACAACTACCCCTTTTTTGTAATGGTACAATCCACAACTCCACCTTTTTTGTAATGGTACAATCCACAACTACCCCTTTTTTGTAATGGTACAATCTACAACTACCCCTTTTTGTAATGGTACAATCTACAACTCCCCCTTTTTTGTAATGGTACAATCCACAACTACCCCTTTTTTGTAATGGTACAATCCACAACTCCCCCTTTTTTGTAATGGTACAATCCACAACTTCCCCTTTTTTGTAATGGTACAATCCACAACTACCCCTTTTTTGTAATGGTACAATCTACAACTACCCCTTTTTTGTAATGGTACAATCCACAACTCCCCCTTTTTTGTAATGGTACAATCCACAACTCCCCTTTTTTGTAATGGTACAATCCACAACTACCCCTTTTTTGTAATGGTACAATCTACAACTCACATTTTTGTAATGGTACAATCCACAACTCCCCTTTTTTGTAATGGTACAATCTACAACTACCCCTTTTTTGTAATGGTACAATCCACAACTCCCCCTTTTTTGTAATGGTACAATCCACAACTCCCCTTTTTTGTAATGGTACAATCCACAACTACCCCTTTTTTGTAATGGCACAATCTACAACTACCCCTTTTTGTAATGGTACAATCTACAACTCCCCCTTTTTTGTAATGGTACAATCCACAACTACCCCTTTTTTGTAATGGTACAATCCACAACTCCCCCTTTTTTGTAATGGTACAATCCACAACTTCCCCTTTTTTGTAATGGTACAATCCACAACTACCCCTTTTTTGTAATGGTACAAACTACAACTACCCCTTTTTTGTAATGGTACAATCCACAACTCCCCCTTTTTTGTAATGGTACAATCCACAACTCCCCTTTTTTGTAATGGTACAATCCACAACTACCCCTTTTTTGTAATGGTACAATCCACAACTTCCCCTTTTTTGTAATGGTACAATCCACAACTACCCCTTTTTTGTAATGGTACAATCCACAACTCCACCTTTTTTGTAATGGTACAATCCACAACTCCCCTTTTTTGTAATGGTACAATCCACAACTACCCCTTTTTTGTAATGGTACAATCCACAACTACCCCTTTTTTGTAATGGTACAATCCACAACTACCCCTTTTTTGTAATGGTACAATCCACAACTTCCCCTTTTTTGTAATGGTACAATCCACAACTACCCCTTTTTTGTAATGGTACAATCTACAACTACCCCTTTTTTGTAATGGTACAATCCACAACTTCCCCTTTTTTGTAATGGTACAATCCACAACTACCCCTTTTTTGTAATGGTACAATCTACAACTACCCCTTTTTTGTAATGGTACAATCCACAACTCCCCCTTTTTTGTAATGGTACAATCCACAACTCCCCTTTTTTGTAATGGTACAATCTACAACTACCCCTTTTTTGTAATGGTACAATCCACAACTCCCCCTTTTTTGTAATGGTACAATCCACAACTCCCCTTTTTTGTAATAGTACAATCCACAACTCACATTTTTGTAATGGTACAATCCACAACTCACCTTTTTGTAATGGTACAATCCATAACTCCCCTTTTTTGTAATAGTACAATCCACAACTCACCTTTTTGTAATGGTACAATCCATAACTCCCCTTTTTTGTAATAGTACAATCCACAACTCACATTTTTGTAATGGTACAATCCATAACTCCCCTTTTTTGTAATGGTACAATCTACAACTACCCCTTTTTGTAATGGTACAATCTACAACTACCCCTTTTTTGTAATGGTACAATCCACAACTCACCTTTTTGTAATGGTACAATCCATAACTCCCCTTTTTTGTAATAGTACAATCCACAACTCACCTTTTTGTAATGGTACAATCCATAACTCCCCTTTTTTGTAATAGTACAATCCACAACTCACCTTTTTGTAATGGTACAATCCATAACTCCCCTTTTTTGTAATAGTACAATCCACAACTCACCTTTTTGTAATGGTACAATCCATAACTCCCCTTTTTTGTAATAGTACAATCCACAACTCACATTTTTGTAATGGTACAATCCATAACTCCCCTTTTTTGTAATAGTACAATCCACAACTCACATTTTTGTAATAGTACAATCCACAACTCACCTTTTTGTAATGGTACAATCCATAACTCCCCTTTTTTGTAATAGTACAATCCACAACTCACATTTTTGTAATAGTACAATCCACAACTCACCTTTTTGTAATGGTACAATCCATAACTCCCCTTTTTTGTAATAGTACAATCCACAACTCCACCTTTTTGTAATGGTACAATCCATAACTCCCCTTTTTTGTAATAGTACAATCCACAACTCACATTTTTGTAATAGTACAATCCACAACTCACCTTTTTGTAATGGTACAATCCATAACTCCCCTTTTTTGTAATAGTACAATCCACAACTCACATTTTTGTAATGGTACAATCCATACTTTGATTTGGGTAAAGGGTGCTGCTCACTTCACGGATGCTGCTGAGTGCTGGCAGACCAGGCGGGTCCTCCAGCTTAATATTGCAAACATCGATACCTCACCCTACAGGTGAAACACCAGGATGGTAGTTTATAGCTGAGTCGGGATTCAAATACAGGCTCGATGGCGCAAAGACATCCGAGTGTCCAGATCTCTAGGGCTTATGCGATGCTGCCAATCCATGGAATAAAAAGTCATTATTGGCTTGTTTTTATTGATCACCAGAGACAAAGGTTTCTCCACAAGAAAACAAGACACCCGCACCCTTTCCTGCCTCGCACAATACTCGTGCACCAGACACAATCGCCTGAAGAGAAATACCTCGAGCTGTCCTATAAAGAAGTTGTCAGGTGGAAATCCCTAAAAATTGCCTTAGTGGATTTGAAATAGTTAAACAACCAGGTGGTGAGTGTGTTTATGCATCCTCACCTAAAGCCATCGAGCCTGAATTCGAATCCCGACCCAGCTATAAACTGTCATCCTGGTGTTCCACAGGCAGGTGATTCATCAGTGTGTGCGCTGACTTCGGACGGACGGTAAACCGGACGTCCCATCTGTCGGTATTGGGTGGTAAATGTTGAAGAATCCATGGTGTCCTTCACGAAGAGCAGGTGAGTTATCAGCAGCACCACAAACAAATTCTCCAAATCCCTGCTCGAAACCTACAGGGGGCACTGGATAAGCAGCACAGCCACACCTCTCTCACAATGATGCGAACCAGCAGCCGCATGCTGCATATGAAGGAATAAAAGAATCTTTTGAAGTCATGCAGGCCTCAGACTTCCTCATCACTCTTCAAATCCTTAGGTGTTTGCTTATGCAGAAAGTATCGTTGTTGACACGTCACACATTTCAATAAGAGTTAATTGACAACTTTAATTTGAACAAAAGGTCCTGCTGACATCATAACACAACCTACCAGGGGTATTTAAGTTTTCCCATGAAAATCAATTGGAATTTTTAGTTAGCTTGAATTGTTGTTTCATTATTTCCCATGTTTCTTTTGTGCTTGTTGAATCACTCACTTATTTTCCGCTTTTCTACTCAATCCCCACTGGCACATCTGGCTCGACCCAAAGAATGATTTCAAAGTGAAAAGGTAATGTTTGTGGACTCTTTGGTCTATGGAGAGGGACAGTCTGTAACGGTCAAACAGTCTATAGAGAGGAATGGACACAGTGCTAGCTGGGAAATTCAAAATGACAATCTGGGAGCAACAATCCCTTACAAAAAATGTATGAGATTATATAATTAGCCAAGTTGATTATCCCAAACACATTTTCCATTTGGAGTTAGTGCTTGTCAGGCAACCCAAGGCTACATACACGACATGCCCAAAAGCATGCGGACATCCCTTCTAATTAGTGGATTCGGCTGTTTCAGCCACGCACATTGCTGACAGGTATATATAATCAAGCACACAGCCATGCAATCTCCATAGACAAACATTGGCAGTAGAATGGGCCGTACTGAAGAGCTCAGTGACTTTCGACGTGGCACCATCACAGGATGCCACCTTTCCAACAAGTCAGTTCATCAAATCTCTGCCCTGCTAGAGCTTCCCCGGTCAACTGTAAGTGCTGTTATTGTGAAGTGGAAACGTCTTGCAGCAACAACAGCTCAGCCACGAAGTGGTAGGCCACACAAGCTCACAGAACGCCGAATCCTGAATTGCATAGTGCGAAAAAATAGTATGTCTTTGGTTGCAACACTCACTGCCGAGTTCCAAACTGCCTCTGGAAGCAACGTCAGCACAACAACTGTCCGTAGGGAGCTTCATGAAATGGGCTTCCATGGCCGAGCAACCACACACAAGCCTAAGATCACCATGCGCAATGCCAAGCGTTGACTGGAGTGGTGTAAAGCTCGACGCCCTTAGACTCTGGAGCAGTGGAAACATGTTCTCTGGTGTGAAGAATCACGCTTCACCATATGGCAGTCCGACAGACGAATCTGGGTTTGGTGGATTCCAGGAGAACGCTACCTGCCCGAATGCATAATGCCAACTGTAAAGTTTGGTGGAGGAGGAATAATGGTCTAGGGCTGTTTTTCATGGTTCGGGCTAGGACCCTTAGTTTCAGTGAAGGGAAATCTTAACACAACAGCACACAATGACAGTCCAGGCGATTGTGTGCTTCCAACTTTGTGGCAATAGTTTGGGGAAGGCCCTTTCCCGGTTCAGCAGGAAAATTCCCCCATGCACAAAGCAAGGTCTATAGAGAAATGGTTTGTCAAGATCGGTGTGGAAGAACTTGACTGGCCTGCACAGAGCCCTGACCGCAACCCCGTCGAACACCTTTGGGATGAATTGGAACGCCGACTGCGAGCCAGGCTTAATCGCCCAACATCAGTGCCCGACCTCACTAATGCTATTGTGGCTGAATGGAAGCAAATCCCCGCAGCAATATTCCAACATCTACTGGAAAGTCTTCCCAGAAGAGTAGAGGCTGTTATAGCAGCAAAGGGAAAGGGGGGGGGGGGGGGGGGGGGAGCCAACTCCATATTAATGCCCCTTGATTTTGTAATGAGATGTGTGATGTTCGGGTATTCATATACATTTGGTCACGTAGTGTATGTGGAATTTATTGGCGCTGAGGAAGCGCCTCTAGCGATTGACTTCCAGCCAGTGTAACGCTAATTCCTGTCACAGGAATTCTGAGATCATATAAGTGGGCGTGGCAGTTCCTGATTGGTTCGTGTTGGGGAACGCCTTCTCGCTGCCGACGTGACGTAAATTCGCGCACGCGCACTGGTGATTGGCGCTGAGGAAGCGCCTCTAGCGAATGACTTCCAGCCAGTGTAACGCTAATTCCTGTCACAGGAATTCTGAGATCATATAAGTGGGCGTGGCAGTTCCTGATTGGTTCGTGTTGGGGAACGCCTTCTCGCTGCCGACGTGACGTAAATTCGCGCACGCGCACTGGTGAAGCTTACTCGATCTTACTCGATCCCATATTACATGTACTTTCATTGCATACAAATTATACTTCCTCCTAGAAATTCCATGCCCGAACCTCAGCGCAATCCAAGAGGATTCACTTGTTAGTTTTATTTTCAACATATTGTGTCTCAGCTCTGTCCCCCAAAATATTCCTTCAGGACTCGCAAGATCTTCCAGCAACCCTCTTCTGGTGAAACTGCCAAAATCAAGACTCTCTGCTCACCTTCACTCTTTCATTTCCTCTTTACTCCCGCCTCTGGAACAAACTCCCACACTCTCTTCAATTCCACTCCTCTCTCCAGGTCTTTAAAACAGCTGTTCACCACCATCTTTTATCTTCCCCCTTTCAGAACCTTGATCTTTTCTACCCCCATTAATCCACCCCAAACCCACCTCTTTCAAATTTTCCCTTTTCTTTCCTGAAATCCCACGTGGTATCCATCTTGTTTATCCCGTGTACCCTGCCCTAGCCCTCTCTCTTCCACAGATCTCCTGATGTCCTTGTTCCCTACTGTGGTTGTGCTTCCCTCTCTCTCCCCCTATTGTCTCTTGCTGCCTTTGTTATATGTTCTGTGTGTTGGCTGTCATACGACCCTCGACATAATAAACAAAAAAAAAAAAAAAAAAATAGTACACCTCCTTCATAGATTGTACAAAAGTATATAGAACTAGAACAGCACTCGGTAGAGCACATACCTCCGCCAGGATGAACAGTTTATGTTTTCTATCCCACTATATTCTATATAGGCCGGATCTCGATTTGGACCTGACCCAAAATCTAATCCGCTTTTTCTTGTCACGGAACCGACTCATCCCCCAAGTTTAGTCTTACAGTCATGTGAAAAAGTAAGTACACCCCATGTAAAGTTTTGACTTTTTCAACATATTTCAACATACAGCTATTTGATCTTCATTTCAACAATATTGATAAATAAAGGTGATATAATATAACAGATATCATGAAACATTTACATTTCGTAGTCCATTGTATAATTTAAATAAACATGATTGCAAATTTCGCATGTGGAAAAAGTAAGTACACCCCGACATTTATCACTACTTCAAATACCTAAAATTAGAATCAGGTGCACCTGCTCAGGTGCAAATGATTACAACATCGTCAGAGAGGATCTTGGAGGAACCTGTCTTATTTAAACCCAAGACATTTAGTTTGGTTTGCTCTTTGTTGTGGAAGTGTGCGGCGTCACCACGCCTCAATCAAAAGAGCTCTCTGAGGCCTTCATAAAGAAGGTTATAGATGCCTACGAGTCTGGGAAGGGATTTAATAAGATCTCCAAACAATTTGAAATCAATCATTCGACTGTCCGGAAGATCATCTAGAAGTGGAGAAGATTCGAAACAACTGCCAACTTGTTCAGGCCAGGCCGCCCCAGCAAGTTCAGCCCGAGAGCAGACCGCAAGATGCTGAAAGAAGTCTCTAAGAACCCCAGAATGTCATCACGTGACCTACAGGTAGCTCTTGCCACTTTTGATGTCAAAGTTCACGAGTCTACCATTAGAAAGAGGCTGCACAAATTTGATCTACATGGGAGGTGTGCCAGGAGGAAACCTTTGCTGTCCAGAAAGAACATCAGGGCAAGACTAAAGTTTGCCAATGAACACCTAGGCAAAGACCAGCACTTCTGGAACAATGTGCTCTGGACAGATGAGTCAAAGGTAGAGCTATTTGCCCACAGTACCAGAAGACATGTTTGGTGAAAACCAAAGACAGCATTTGACCACAAGAACCTGATGGTGTTTGACCACAAGAACCCACAAGAACCAACTGTAAAGCATGGTGGTGGAAATATTATGGTTTGGGGCAGCTTTGCTGCATCAGGGCCTGGGCAGCTCACCATCATAGAATCCACTGTGAATTCTTCATTGTACCAGAGGGTGCTTGAGGATAATGTGAGGCCATCTGTCGGAAAGTTGAAGCTCAACTGAAGGTGGACCTTGCAACATGACAATGACCCTAAACATACCAGTAAATCCACCAAGGAATGGCTGAAAAGAAAGAAATGGAGGGTTCTGGAATGGCCAAGTCAAAGCCCGGATCTAAATCCCATCGAGATGTTGTGGGGGGATTTGAAACGAGCTGTGCATGCAAGAAACCCCTCAAACATCGCACAGCTGAAAGAATTCTGCATGGAGGAGTGGGCAAAAATTTCTCCCAGTCGATGTCAGAGACTGGTAGACAGTTATAAGAAACGCCTACTTGAGGTTGTTTTTGCCAAAGGGGGCAATACCACCTATTAGAGCCAAGGGTGTACTTACTTTTTCCACATGCGAAATTTGCATTTATGTTTATTTAAATTATACAATGGACTACAAAATGTAAATGTTTCATGATATTTGTTATATTATATCACCTTTATCTATCAATATTGTTGAAATGAAGATCAAGTAGCTGTATGTTGATATATGTTGAAAAAGTCAAAACTTTACATGGGGTGTACTTACTTTTTCACGTGACTGTAACTCGTCCATAACTTTTTTAAATATCATGTTATTTATCACTTTTCGCCCGATCTCTCAATGGTGAAGAATCACTTAAAAATTAATTTTAAAAATATTAATTCTCTGATCAGGATGCGGATTCGAATCTTCACCAAAATTGAATCAATTCTTCCTGGTCAAACACGCAACCTCTCCAAAAAGTTTCGTCCGAATCCGTCCACAACTTTTTGAGATATTGTGCTTTATCTCGCTTTTAGCGCTATCTCCCAATGGTAAAATATCAGTTTAAAAATTCCCTGATCCAGATTCGAATCTTCACCAACAGCTAATAATTTCGGCCTTGTCACACACGCAACCTGTCCACCAAGTTTCGTCCAAATCGTCCACAACCTTTTGAGATATTCTGCTATATATATAGTTTTGTCCCTATCTCCCAATGGTGAAGAATCACTAAAAAATTCTACTAGCCGGATCCGGATCCAGATCTTCACCTACATCGAATAATTTCGTCCATGTCACATACCCTACCTCTCCCCCAAATTTTGTATGAATCCATCAACAACTTTTTGAGATATCTTGTTCACAGACAAACAGACAGACAGACAGAGGTGAAAACATAACCTTCATCCACCTTTGGTGGCGGAGGTAACTAGAATGGCATGCATACCTATGCCATGCTGAACAGTTTACATTTTCTATCCCACAGAGAGGCCAAATCTGGATTCGAACCTCAACCAAAATCGAATCGGCTTGTTATTGTCACCTAACCAACTAATCCACCCAGTTTTGTCAAAAGTCGTCCATAACTTTTTGGAATATCATGCTAAAAATTGTTTTTGGCCCTATCTCTCAATAGTGAAAAATCCCTTAATAAATTCTCGTATCCCGATGTGGATCTTCACTAAAATCGAATCAGCTCGTTGTTGTCACACAACCAACCTGTCCACCAAATTTCATGCGAATCCATCCATAAATTTTTGAGATATCCTGCTCACAAACAAACAAACAGACAGACAGATAGGGGTGAAAACAACCTCCCCTCTTCTGGTGAAACTGCCAAAGCTTCTGTGGCGGAGCTAAAGCCACTATACAAGAGAGCCGTTGATCTGTGTGTCTGTGTGTCGCCATTTTTCTCAGAGATGGCTGAATGGATCTTCATCAAACTTTCAGTGGTTCATCAGTGAGTGCCTTGAAGTGTTTTAGGCCAAAAAAAAATCATTATTTTTGTATTAAAAAAAAATTCCCTCTATAGTGCCTTAGCCTTTTCGATTAATGACAGTTATATACAAGTACACATTCGCATAAATAAATACAAAACAAGTACAGATACATTCAAAGTACACTGCCCCCGTGCCAAATAAATAAATATCCTCCAGCGCGGCGTTTCCGGGGAATCTTGAGCGCCCGGCGATACCACCATGCAGCACATAGACACGGTATTGGGAGGGATACGTGTACAATTATTGATTGATTAATTAATTGTTTAATTAAAATAAATAAATAATGATCGTAAAATAATTAATTTCTTAATGAATTGGCTAATAGCATACCGAAACCACCACTGTTTCATCCAAATCTATAACGTTTTGAAAATCAATTAAGGATTTAATCGAATATTAAATAATTATTGAATTCATAGATTAATCAATAAATTAATAAATCAAAAATATCCTTCAGAGCCACATCACTTGGTCACTGTCATGTCCAAATATCAGCTTCCTAGCTCAAAAGGTGCCTGAGATATTGGCCAGATGAGAAAGAAAATAAATAAATGATATTATTATTATTATTATTATTATTATTATTATTAATAATGAAAATAAATAAATAAAAATCATAAAATAATTAAATTAATCAATTCGCTAATAAAATACCTAAACCACCACCGTTTCATCCGAATCTGTAACTTAATTTTTTTTATTAATGAAGTAATTAATGGAATTATTAAATAATTAATCGATTAATTGATAAATCAGTAAATCAAATTGGCCTTTATAACCAAATCACGTGGTCATTGTCATGTCCAAATATCAGCTTCAAATATCAAATATCAATTGATATCAAATATCAATTAATTAATTCATTAAAAAACAAAAAAGAAAAGGTTTTTGCTAAAGAACTTTTTTTTTGGTTGTATACAACATCGAGGCTCGTGTAAGAGCTAACATTAATCACACAAAAAACGGCCACACAAAACATACAATAAAGGGAGCGGGAGACAAGATGGGGAGAGAGAGGGAAGCATACAAGTACAACAGCAGAGAACAGGGACATTGGGAGATCTGTGGGAGGGAGAGGGCTTGCAGGGAGGAGGCATGGGAAGGGGGGGGGGGGGGGGGGAGAGGCATAAAACACATGGACACTGCTAGGACTTCCAGAAAAGAAGTCGGTATTTCAAAAAAGTGGATCTGCTGTGAATTAACGGGGATACAAACGATCAAGGTTTTGGATAGGGGAAGATAAGAAATGCTGGTGAACAGCTGTTTAAAGACCTGGAGGGAGGAGTGGGATTGAAGAGAGTGAGGGAGTTTGTTCCAGAGGTGGGAGAAAAGAGGAATAAAAGAGTGAAGGTGAGCAGAGGGTCTTGATTTTGGCAGTTTCACCATAAGATGGTTACTGGCATATCTTGTGCGACCTGTGGGAATATTTGTGGGACAGAGCACAGACTGAGCTTTTTTTTGTATACTGAATCGAGGCTCGTGAAAGAGCTGGGGGAGCTTGGCCAGATAGGGGTCGGTAGAAGACAGAAAGACCACCTACCTGCCTGCGGTGAGTTGAGTGAAAGGCCCTCACCTCACAATCAGCTTCATCGCGGGAGATTCCAATGATTCTGAAAGCTTTGGTTTCAACAGCGTGAAGCCGAGCCAGGTGTGAGGCAGGAGCACCGGCCAAACAATCTTGCTCACTTCAATTCCAAACAGACTTGCTCACTATTGTGCCGAAATTTCAGCTTCTTAGCTGATGGCTGAGAAAGGATGGCTGAGATATCGCCCGGAAAAAAAACCAAAAAAAAAACAAGAAAAGAATAAAACAAACAAACAAACAAACAACCGGAGTGAAAACTGAGTACTCCCTTTGAGCATGCGTCATTGCCGGGCCCCCTTCTGTGCCCGGCAATGATGTCATGCAGCGCCTGGAGATGGCATAGGAAAGGTGCGGTGTACAAGTGCAGATACATTCAAATTACACCGCTCCCATGCCAAATAAATACATATCCTCCAGCGGGAATTGCCATGGCACCTATGACTGCCCGGCAATACCGCAGTGCAGCTCATAGAGACTGACTGTATTGGGTGGGAGAGGTGTACAATAATTTATTGATGAATTGCATAATTAAAATCAACAAATAATGGTCATATAATATTTTCTTAATCAATTGACTATTACCTACCGAAACCACCAGTGCTTTATCCGAAGCTGTAACTTTTTGAAAATTAATTAAACAATTTATTAATTGAAAAAATTAAATAATTATTGATTAATCAATAAATACCTCATCGATTAATTGATTAAGCAGTAAATCAAAAATATCCTTTATAGCCACATCACTTGGTCACTGTCATGTCCAGACACCTAAAGGTGGTTACTTGGTCACTGTCATGTCCAAATATCAGCTTCCTAGCTCAAAGGTGCCTGAGATATTGTCAGATGAGAAAGAAAATAAATAAATAATTAATAATCGTAAAATAATTAAATAATTAATCAATTGGCTAACAGAATACCTAAACCACCACTGTTTCATCCGAATCTGTAACTTTAAAAAAGATTAATCAAGTCATGTCAATAATTAAATTAAATTTAATAATTAAAGTCAATTATTAAATAATTAATCCGGGAGACCAGGGGTGTGGGGGAGCGGGAGAGGGGCGTAAATTCTCCATGTAAATGTGTACTGTGTAGCGCCACCTAGTGATGGTGGCAGAAGGTATTACAATTTCCTTTTTTACCTGTGCACCACTGAGGTTATGAAGCACTCTTTCCATGGGGAAATTTATCCTCCTTTCCTTCCCCTGTAGGGGGAGATAATTACCCTCCCTCAAAATTCAACACCTCCCTCAAAACGGAGGAGCCTGTCAAGGCCCCCCCCCACCCCCCCAAAAAAGGATGTATATGTAGTGTATCTTTCCCTTTCCTCTCTCCTCACCTTCCCCTCCCCTCCCCCTTCCACTCCCCCCTACCCCTTCCACTCCCCCTGCCCCTTCCACTCCCCTCCCCCTTCCATTCCCCCCACCCCCTACCACCCCCCACCCTCTTCCTCACCACTCTCTCTCGTGCTTCCCCCCCTCCCCTCCCACCCCCAACAATGCCGGGCACTCCTGCTAGTATGACATAAGAATAGGTTATTTGACTTATTACCCAGCGCTCGTGAAACGATAAGCGGGGTTAAGCATTCAACTGCGTACGTGTGCCGTGTGCCGTACGTGTGCCATGTCTGCATTTTAAAAATTCATTTTCTCAGCAACCGTTGGTCCGATTGACACGAAATTTAACATAGAAACGCCTCCGCCTGTATAATTTTTTATTCATAATTATGACATCATAGGTCACGTGGTACGGACGCTATCTTGGAAAAACGTTACATTTCTATATCTCCCAAACCGCTCAATGGAAAAAATTGAAACAGGGCTCATTTTCAAGTACTCACCATGGGGAATAAGATATGTTGATGGTGATATAATTGGTGCCTTAATTATGACGTCATAATTCGACAAGTACAACGCTTGATCTGATCAGTATGAATAAAACAAAAATTCCTCTGCAACTGTTAGTCTGATAGACACGAAATTTTCAGACTATGTGTGGCTCCTCCTGTAGAATTTTTTAACGATAATTCTAACGTCATAGGTCACGTGGTACAGACGCCATCTTGGGAAAAATCGAAAAAATATGCACCTCTATATCTCCGAAACCGCTCAATGGAAAAAATTGAAACATGGCTCATTGTCAAGTACTCCCCTTGGGGAATAAGATATGTTTATGACGATGTCATCGGTACCTTTGTATGACGTCATAATTCGACAAGTACAACACTTATCCGATCATTGTGAAAAAAAAATTCTCAGCAACTGTTGGTCTGATGGATACGAAATTTTCACCTAGGAGCACATCCTCCTTTAGGATCATTAAATATTTTAATGATAATCATGACGTCATATGTCATGTGGTACAGGCGCCATCTTGGAAAAGCCGAAAAATGTTGCACCTCTATATCTCCAAAACCGCTGCATGGGAAAAATTGAAACATGGCTCATTGTAAAGAAATCCATATGGGAAATGTGTTTTTAACGATAACGTCATTGGTGCCATAATTATGATGTCATAATTCGACAGGGACAACGCTTAGTCTGATCAGTTTGAAATGTATTGAGTGTGATCTATGCAACAATTATATTAGAGAATATAAATGTATGATGTCATCGCTCACGTGGTCTGGCAGCCATATTGGATCAAAGAATAAAATGTTCAAAAACAGAAGAGTTGGCTCGCAATAAGTTGACTGCACAGGATAAGTATTCTATGAACACCATGTAGTTATAAATGCATTATATCTACATGCCTTTCTCCAAATATTTAAATTTATCCAAACTCAACATTCATATTCAATGTATTCTACTGTCGGCATATGAAAGGCCATGGTATTTCGGGCTATACATTCCACAGGGGCATGCTATGTATACACAACGAGGGATTGGGGAGTGAATAGGGAAGGGGAATTTTTTATATGAATAAATGGGGGTGTAGAGGTCAGAAAGGTTGTGAAAGAACGAGGGAATAAATGGAGAAAGGAGCGGTAAGCTGGTGGGGTTGAGGTTCAAAGTCACACCAGCTTTATGTACATAATAAGTAGATAATCCTTCGCCAAAATGTCTCTGCATCAATAGGTAACGTATATTACACAGACAACAACGCAACATTCCCATCACGTTCCATGGTAATTGTCTCATGGGAATTGTGTGCTTGAGTAATTTGATTCCTTTCAAACTGCAGAAATTGTTGCAGCGACTCACTTTCATGTAATACGGCATGCAATCCAATTATGCATTTAATAATAAATAAACACTACGTCCTGTTTTTTAGAGCTTTCATATGTTTCTAGTGTTTGCTTAAACTCTGGCAGTGCAAAGCGGATTTGGTAAAGGTGACCCTTTGTGGTTACTTTAAAAGTGTCCACTCAAATGTCCACTGGCGAGCAGAATGGTAACTGGTTTGCCCTTTGTATCCCAAGATGGCCGTTCACATGAACCAGGGAAACTACCTGGGGAATGAGATTTTAGTGCAGAAGCTGCTGCCCGCACAACAATAACACTCGGAGATAGCAGGTAATGCAACCTGGTATCAAAGAGACTCCAAGAACACCAGATCGATTGCTACCCGCAGTCCAGGCGGGCATTTGTCATTTGTTGGGTTATTTCTCTGAATTCTCTGAAATAACCTCAGAGTGGCTCCCGGTGTCTGGCCATTCGTTTGTACGCACGTCCTTTAACATCTTCTCCTCACAAACTACCCGACCGATGTGGACCAAATTTGGTACGATGCATCAGGACAGCAAGGTCTCATGGGGTTGTGCTCCCCATCCGGATGAGCCCCCTATAGCTGGGGGAAAAGAGGGGGCTTTGCCCCAAACGTTGGTATTTCATTCAAACATCATCTCTGAAACCGCCAGACAGGTCCAGACCAAACTCGCCACGAGGCATCAGGACATTGCCCTAACCCTAAGTTGTGCTCCCCATCGTCGTATCTCCTCTATGAAGGGGGCAATGGCCTCCCTCTCCTTATCCCCCATTTTTCACTAAAACATCACAACTATTTGAGCGATACAGACCAAATTTGGTACGATACATCAGAACATTAAGGTCTCATGGGGTTGTGCTCCCCCATCCGGATCTGTGCCCTATAAGAGGCTGAAAGGGGGGGCGGGGGGCGGGGTTAACCTCAAATTTAGGTCATTTATCTTAAGATTTTCTCAGAAACCGTGGAGAAATAACCATCAGGATATAATAATCATCAGGGATTTGTCAGGGTGATAGCGATAACTCACTTATTCTTCGTGAAGAAAGACACCGTGGGATTAAGGAGAAATGTCTCAGCTGTTTACAAAACTGGACTTTTGTAAACAGGCTTTCACCAACAACAAAATGAGAAGTATTTTGTTCTGTTCTCTCGGCAAATCAATCTTGCTGAAAGACTTTAAAAAATCAATGATTGGACAGGCCTAAAGGCAAACAGAAGTCTATTTAGGCCTCCTATATTTTGTGGTCGACTGTCTCCTATATTTTGTGCTTGACTAATGCCTACAGCCATATAAGGCCTTTCCAAGTTGCCAAAAACGATTCTTTAGACCAATTAGCAACGAGGACTTTGTATTTTTCCTTCATTAGGTACTAGCTGGTTGGCCGTTTCTGTTCTAATCCTGTTGGCATTTTGAGGAAATCCCCCCAATTTTTTTTTGTTGTGGAGGACTAAAACACTTCCCCATACCTACTAAGGAATGGGGTTGGAGATCATTTTAATATTATCTTAAGCACTATAGAGCGATTTTTAAAAAAAGATCTAACTTTCTTTTTCAAAATTTTCAATCTTTGTTTGTCTAAACTCTAAAACAATCCCCGGCACTCACTGATGAACCTCTGAAAGTTTGATGAAGGTCCATTTGACCATGTTTGAGAAAAATGGTAACACACAGACAGACAGACACACTTTATTAACCGATACTCTTATAGTATAGATGAATAATGCAATAAATTGAGTGGAGTATGAATTAATTACAAAAATTACTGTGTTTTAGAAAACTAGGACGTGCCCGTACGTGGCGTACCCGTAACCGTACCGTACCCGGAACCGTACCCGTACCGTACCCGTACCCGTGACGTGCCCGTAATGAATATGTACAAAATATAAATATGTATGTACTACAATCGATCGTACCTTACAACAATCAACACAGATTGCAACGTCAAATAAATGAATACGCTCTCAAATGTGCCGTCCGAGGCAGCGTCTGCTCGCCACGTTCAGCGTCACTATGACTATCCGTAAGTCCGGAAGTGACGTCCTCATTTGACTGTCCGGAAGGTCGCATATCGCAGTTACGATGAATCGCAAATTAGTTTTAATTAGTTTTAAAACATAGTTTAACGCCAACATAGTTTGCCAACGTGAAATAAATGAATACGCTCTCAAATGTGCCGTCCGAGGCAGAGTCTGTTCGCCACGTTCGGCACACGTGATAGCTCGCTGCTCTCTGATTGGTTGAATCGTTTTTTGGACATAGCTCGGTAACTACTTGTCCGATTAATTTCAAACCTTGAAAAGGCACATCCTCGGGTCCCCAGCAATATACCTGGCAAGTTGCAAGTATATCGGACCCGTGGTTGTCGAGAAACAGCGGTCACAGACAAACAAACACACACACAGACATACACACACACACACACACACACACACACACACACACACACACACACACACACACACACACACACACAGAGATTAGTGGAATTATCGATAGATGACAAAAGGTATTACAATCAAGGAGCTGATTGATACTCCTGGTTTCCCACCTTTTGAGTGGTATGAAGAATTGTCTGCGTATTATAAAAGCAAAATCTTGAACGGTTTTTAAAATCTATTTTTAAATATCGCGTACACAAGCCAGGTTACTGAGCCGGTTGCCATGGCAACACAATTCAGCCAATCACAGCTGTGATCTAATCAGGTTGAGAAAATGCCATGAAGAATTCATATCTGCAATATGAAAGCGAAATATTGAACAGTTTTTGAAATACTGCGTCGCATACACAAGCCAGGTTACTGAGACGGTTGTCATGCAACATAATTCAGACAATCACAGTTGTGATACAATGAGGTCGAGATATTGTCATCAGGAATAGGTATCTGCAATACAACAACAACAGGCATTTTAAGGTCATTTTCCCTGCTAGAGCGGGGGTTAGCCTTGCGGTCCCCATGACAATCTTCTCCATTTTGCCCTATTTTCTGCATCTCTCCTTGTTAACCCCCTTGCCCGCATTTCTTCTTCCACCATCTTTAGCCAAGTCTTTCTCGGTCTTCCCCGTCCTCTACTTTCTTCTACATTCATTTCCATCACTCTTCTCAACCAGTCAATTTCATCCTTCCTCAACACATGACCAAACCATCTCAACCTGTTCCTCTTCACAGCATCAATCACAGGCTCTATTCCCATCATCTTTCGAAATTCATCATTTGTCTTCCTATCTCTCTCCGATACTCCGCACATCCACCAAACCATTCGCATTTCTACCCTTTCCGGCCTTCGTTAGTGCTCTACGTTCATTACCCAAATAGGTATCTGCAATATGAAAGCGAAATATTCAACAGGTTTTTTTATTTTAATATTGTACACACAAAAGCACATGGACATATGATGGGTCGGTGGGTCGGTCGGACAGAGTTCATTTTAATTGTCCCCCTTCTCCGACCTTGTCGGAAAGGTGGGGGACAAAAAAGTTTCACTAAATCCATGAATTCAGTGACATGCATTAAGACGGTTCATAGACGGCCGTTTAAAAAGGTCTCGGAACTCTCTGCTCACAATAGTCCAAGAAACGCAAAAGTTTTCATTTATCAACATCCAAGTATAAATAATTAGACAATATTTTATCCTTAATAATATTGTTATGTCGGTGGGGTAGCAATATGTAGAGCCAGGTAGATCTGTGTAGGTAGGTATTCGTCTGTCGCGGTAAGGAATCTGCCCTGTAATAAGTTTCATGTGTAGGCGTTTTGTCGGTTAAGAGTATACCTGTGAGCATACCAGGATGTTCGAGTGATAAGTAGCGTAGGGATTAAAGAGTTGCGCCCCTGTGTGTCACACCTGGTAGCTAAACCTTTGGCCCTTATGGCAATGCACACCAACATAGACATGTAGTTAGGTCCCTAGTGCAACACTAAATAATTCCCTTCCCTGACATGACTTTGAAAGATGAACAGGCAAGGAAACCAGGCCGGGGCACCGCCGATGATGGCCGCCGCCAATTACACCTCCGACAGGCCTAGCCACATCGAGTGCCACGCACTATGATCACGGAACAGGGAATGAGTGAAGGGGCAGCGCGGTCGACGCAGACCTCCAGCCGGCGAGTCGGTGGAGGGCACTGATTGGGTGGCGCGCCAGGGCTCACCACCGCGGGAAGGTTATTTAAGGGCACGCCGAAGTACATTTTCGCTCTTGCGGTTCGTGCTCTGGCAGATTCCTGGCCCTGGCAGTCCCAGTGCGATCTCGAGTGGAGAGAGTCCTGTCCCTGGTTATGTTGGCTCGCAGTGTTGGCCCTGGTTGAGTTGGCTTGAGAGTTGGCTTGTCGATCGTGTGTGAAGATCGACCTCGTGGTGCTTGGAGCGGTGCTTGTGCGGGAGCGAGGCTCGGTGCTGTGAACAGGCCTAGCAACGCGTGCGAGGCGGGTGGAGGATTCCTCCACGCCGGAAATTGAAGACGACAAGACAGATAAGACGAGCTCCGCGTTCCCAATTACATAACGGACGTGTTATTTTGGTTGTTCACTCCCCCCGTCTGTATTTGACGTCAGTGTGTGGGATCCCAATCTAGGAAGTTTATATAATATCGCGTTTTCCTGTCCCTACGTTTCTTTGCAATAAACCCTTGTATTATTTTCCATTCCCTGTCAAACCTGTGCCCGTGTCGAGTTAATTCCCCTTACAGGACCGGAGCTACGTCGGTGCGCTGAAGGTAAGCTTTTGCCGCAGCCTTCCATTTTCCTTCTTCCTCCCGCGTTTGATAGTCAAATCCGTGTTTGGTCGTCGCCTCCATTAAATCCGTTTAGGCCTATCCGTGGTCTCTGGTGTTAACCGGAGTCGCACGACAATATATACTCACCGATCGATACACAAAAACGACATTGGAATGTCTTGAATTATTGAGAGTATCTCGTTCCGAGGACTTTATGAATCACCCTTAGTCCATGGAGATTGTTGTATATCAAGCTGATGTGACATTTTCAATCTAAGTGTGCGGCATTAATTAAACACACAATCTTCATTTTAAACTTCCTTTATTACACTTACTGAATGCCGCCAGCTAACATATAGCCTTGGCTCCCAGCAAGTAATCTTCCATTTGAAGGCCTTATTGGATTACTGGAGAACAGTTGGTCGAATAATTTTTCACAAAAAGGCCTCTACATACATTATGTTCCGTACAAGCCCAGATGATATTAACTCCATCAATGAGAAAGGGAGCCTTAAGGCAAGCATTTCTAGAAGCACGAGGACTAAATAAAACTGTAATTTTCAGGAGCTCATGGAATATCGTTCAAAAGGGCTTTCGGCAAAAGCAAAACTTCAACGGATCCGTGAAAATTAACAATTAATAACAAGAATGGCGCTCGGAAGAGAGAGCATACATCCGCCAGACTGAACAGTCGTTTTGTATCCCACTGATAGGCTGGATCTGGATTCGGACCTGAACCAAAATCTAATCAGCTTGTCTTGTCACCAAACCAACTCATCCACCACGTTGCATCCGAATCCGTCCATAACTTTTTTTAATAACCTGCTCACAGACAAACAGACAGGGGTGAAACTAGATATAATCTCCATCCACTTTCGGTGGGGAAGGTAATTACCAAACACGTGTTCTTTTGTCGTCGCCCTATCTTTGTGTTTCTTTGTATATGGAGAAAAAGGAAAAAAATTAGTTCAAGATAATGAGCTCCAGAAGGAGATTAGGCAGAAGGACTCTTCGTTGTTTGCCACAGAGAGCAACCAGACAAGGACCAAAAGGGGGTTAAATACGCTCTCGATCCCAGGCTTTCCAAGTGATATTTAAAACTGCATGCCTTTCTGTTATGATTTTTAATGCCTTGGACAAAATATTTACTTGTTTTTAGCATTAACCCAATTAAAACAAGACATAACATCTAACAATGCAGATCAGCATTTCTGGGCTATGTAGATTAAAGTAGATCTGAGAATTGGTGTGCACATTAACCTTCGTTTGCACACACACACACACACACACACTAGGCTGGGCCAAATCGGAGGTGATTTTCCTAATTCAATGTAATTTACCTAAAAGTTGTGAGTGAGTATCAGGAACAAAATCATGAAAAAAAAATTCAAAAATATTGACGTTTTACGGTCAGACAGCCCGTTACCATAGCAACAGTTACAGACGACTCAAAAAATGCCTAAATTGACGATTTCTCAAGCTGTGTTTGACCCCCAGAGTTGATTCTGGTACCAAAAGATGCAGAATTGAAAGCCAAGGATGATTGGATAGCTTAACAATGTCTGTGACACAATTCAATACCACTTTTATCCAAAAAACTAATTTTTGTCTGAAATTTCAAGCATATTTATGGAAGAAAATTGAAAATTTTGCTTTTTAATCATAGGATAACCATTAATCAAATTAAATTTACTTTAAATTGTCTTTTACAACCTTGTATTGTCCAGTTTTTATAACTGTTATAACGTTTTAGGCATGGATACAAAAGCCAAGACCGTGTTGTGGCTCTTCGAAAAGTGTCCCCCCATCTTCAATCGACCAGGAAACCAGGGATTCACTGGCCCTTATCCACCAACAGGGGAACTGGTTGTTCTCCAGTACCATGGGTATCACAGACATCTGCAGGAAACCAGCCACCTTCAGTCTAGCAAAAAGGATGCAGTCAAGCTTGTAGTGAAGGACTTGCAGGACCGTCGGCAGCTGGGAGATATCTACACACCCGAAGAGCTGGAAGACATAACCAGTCTCGCTGCATTCATGTCAGTCTTCTACACTAAAGCGTGGTTGACATGTACCAGTGCTGCAGATGCACCATCTAACGACCTGTACCTGATGAAGAACCTCCTCAAGGCTGAGGCCAGTATCGCAAAGAATCCAACAAAGTGGCCTGCCAAATTTCTGTCCTTTGTGACTGTGGCCCGAGAGAAGCTACAAAACCATTTGTGGTACCTCTCAGAGAGATTGGTCTCTTTGGCACTCTTCTCAGACAGAACGTCATCTGACAAGCAGACTATGAGAAGGGCTATGCTCAGGTACCATGGGACTGCACATAACATGATACAGGAGATGCCAGCCTCACAGCAATTGGGGAGTAAAGCCCTCAAAGACTTTGTTGGTTACGACTCTTGGAGCATGTTTGAACTCTTGGGTATTGACTCCAGTTTTGTCAAGCTCCCCGTTGCACAGTGGCCCACCGCAGACAGCTATCGTCATGGCAAGGAAGTTGTGGCCAAACTCCCAGTTGTCAATGACGCAGCAGAGCGGACACTTGGACTCGCCACAGATTTGAACACTAACAAGGCCCCCACATCTGAGGCGCAGCTCCAGGCTCTATACAGGGTTGGGAAGGGCGTCAGGGAGAAGCTGCATGGACTGGCAACATCCACTGAGGTTGTGACTAAGAAGTCATTGGCCTCCATTGATTACAATTGGGACTAGGTTTTTTATTTTGTTATCAATGTTCAATGTCAGACCTTAAATTTGAGACAAAAAAGCTTAATCAATGACAAAAGTTAATTTAAAGTACATTTCATTTGACTATAGCTCTGATTAATGATTATCCTATGATTAAAAAGCAAAATTTTCATTTTTTTTTCAAACAAATGCCTTAAATTTGAGATGAAAATGAGTTTTTGGGATAAAAGTTGTATTGAATTGTGTCACAGACATTGTTAAACTATCCAATCATCCTTGGCTTTCAATTCTGAATCTTTTGGTACCAGAATCAACTCTAGGGGTCACACACAGCCTGAGAAATCATCGATTTTAAGAATATTTTGAGTCGTCTGTAACGGTTGCTATGGTAACGGGCTGTTTTACCGTAAGACGTCAATATTTTTGAAAAAACATTTCATGGTTTTGTTTCTGTTACCCAGCCACAACTTTTAGGTAAATTACAACCTTGTAGTATGAAAAATTGAGAATCACCCCTGATCACACACACACACACACACACCACAGTACTCTCACCTGACCCGTCAGGAGTAGGTGAAACGAATAACCAAGCTGCCATCTGATTATGATTTCAAGTAAACATAATTGTTTACTCCTGTAGACATCCTCCATTAGGTTACAAGTTGAGAAGTACGAATAATATTGCATTTTTCTGGTGAGTGCACAAGAGGGATTGTTGTAAGACTAAGTGGTTTTAGAAATATCGTGTTGAAATGCAATCCATCTCAAGCAAGACAATATTGTCTGTAGCAAACAATCTCGTGTTTGCACTTTAGTTCGGACTCTAAGTTGATTTTACATTGAAATGTAGTTTTCTCATATTGTTATTTTGAAGTGATTCTTGACACAAATGGCTCTAAAAAAAGTCGTGTTTTGCACGAAAATCGTTGGTTGAGCTGCACAATATAGAGGGAATTCAAACAAACAAGGAACCTGTTTCCAGTGACCACTTTTTAGAATATTATGCTACTTCATCTTATCATGTAGATTTCACATATTGGCATATGCCATGACTTACGATATATAGAAATATACACAAAATTTGTGCCCAAAAATATTGGCACCCTTGCACTTTTTTCAAATAACTCACAATTTTCTCGAAAAATAAGTTGAAATTGACAAAAGTATTTGGTCTCCACAATTCTTTATTTCACTGTTAATATTACAGAACCTTTGTTTGATTAAGAACTTAATATATCCTTTTAAATCGGAAAATAAAAAGAAATGGCATTGACAAAATTATTGACACCCTAGACTTGATTATTGGTAGTACAGCCTTTGCACAAAATAACTGCAGTCAAGCGCTTCCTATAGCCATGAATGAGCTTCCTACACCTCTCCACTGGCAGTTTGGCCCACTCTTCTTGTGCAAACTGCTCCAGTTCTTCCAGATTTGAAGGGTGCCTTCTCCCAACTGCTGTTTTCTGATCTCCCCACGGTTGTTCAATGGGATTTAGATCTGGACTCATTGTTGGCCACATCAGAACAGTCCAGCGTTTTGTGTTGTACCATTCCTGGGTGCTTTTTGAAGTGTGTTTGGGGTCATTGTCCTGCTGCAAAGACCCACGACTTTCAACTGAGAACCAGCTTTCTGACACCGGGTTGAACATTGCACTCCAAAATGCCTTCGTAATCTCCTAATTTCATGATGCCGTGCACACATTCAAGGCACCCAGTGCCAGAGCCAGCACAGCAACCCCAAAACATCACTGAACCTCCTCCATGTTTGACTGTAGGGAAGATGTTCTTTTCTTTGAAGGCTTCATTTTGTTTTCGGTAAACAGAGATGATGTCCTTAACCAAAAAGCTCTAATTTGGTCTCATCTGTCCACAGGACATTCTCCCAGAAGGATGTTGGCTTGTTCAGGTGTGTTTTGGCAAACTCCAGTCGGGCCTTCTCAACAGAGGGGCCTCCTGGATCTCCTACCAGAGAACCCCCTTTCATAGAGTTGGCGACGGATGGTGCGAGTTGAAACTGTCGTACCTTGTGTCTGAATGTCAGCTTGAATCTGTTTGGCAGTTGATCGAGGTGCTTTCTCTACCATTCGAACAATCATTCGCTGTAATCTTTGATCAAGTTTTATTTTGCGGCCACGTCCAGTGAGGTTGGCTACAGTGCTATGGGCCTTAAACTTCCTGATATCATTGTGTACGGTGGACACAGGAATATCAAGGTCTCTGCAGATGGACTTATAGCCTTGAGATTGTCCATGCTTGACTACAATCTTGTGTCTGACCTCCTCAGGCAATTCGCTGGTTTTCTTTCTTTTCTTCATGCTCATTGTGGTACACACAGTGACACAAAACAGCAGAAAGTCTCCTTTTCCCTATTCAAACTGGTTGAATGAGTGTTTTTTATATTCCAGGCACCTGCGACTCACCATAGGTGAGTTCAATTCCAAAGTAAAGGAGAATCACCTGCTTGAATTCTAATTATTTCTAACAACTTCTAAAAGGTGTCAATAATATTGTCCTGGCCATTTTAGGATTTCTATGTGAAATAAGCTAGGATTTAGTAATCTTTTCAGGTTTTTTGGTTTTGTTCCACTGTAAACAAAGAAATTCATATGTGGATACCAAAAGATTTTTTAATTTCAACAATTTTCAATTACAACTCGCTGAAGTACCCAGAATTTTACATTGTGGAAATGAAATTATTGGGGAAATTCAATGAAATGCAGTATGTATTCAAATATTTTCTGCATGACAATCACAAAACATATTACTGATCACTCCCAGGAAAATCGCAGGTGGGGTATAATAACATTGAAATTGAGGTCTGAACACAGAGGTGTTATAATAAACCTGTGTAAAGCAATATTTCTAATAACAGGTGTACGTGTTAAACACTATGTTTAAATTTGTATTGTTGACAACAAATCACGTTGTACAACCTCAACATACGATCTTCATAATACATATTTTTCCATCGCTCCCAGGAAAATCCCAGGCAAGTCAAAAGAACATACTCACTCGAGGCCTGAATACGCAAGTGTTATAATACACCTACGTAAAGCAATCATTTTCATAACAGGTGCACGTGTAAACACTGTGATAACTGAATGTCTTTTCGACAACACATCATTACAACCTCCACACATGATCTTCACAAACATATTACCCAATCGCTCCCAGGAAAATCTCAGGCAGGGCATAAGAACATACTGGGAACATCCCAGGAAAATTGAGGCCTGAACACAGAGGTGACATACTAAATCTGTGGAAAGCAATCTTTTTAATAACAGGCGCTCGTGTAAACGCTATAACAAGAAATATGTCGTGCATAGCACGATACTTGCAAAATCCCTAAAATAAGTTGTTGGCCTATGATGACCTCAAAATAGTTGGGGGATGAATTCAGTGACCAGATATGCAAATCCTTCAGGTAAGCGGGTGTCTTCTGATATCTCAGGGGGATGGATGTCCCTGCCTTGCATAATCCCAGGTCACCTGTGGGCAAGGTGTAGTACCCGTCAGCCCCCCTTACCAGGGTAACGGTCCACAGCTATACGGTTTAAATGGCAGATGAGAGTCCAGTCGACTCCAACAGCACGTGCAGAAGAGGGTGAATTCCCCAACGGCCTGCAGAGGGACGGAGAGGAGTGGCGACCCAAGGCTATATCACACACTTACTCATGTGTACCAGGCATAGAAAGGTAATATGATGGCACACGCCATCATTTCCCGAGGAGACTCGACATCATCATGCAAATTCTCGTCAAATTTCAAGTTAATCGGATAAAAATTGAGGATTTTAGAAATTTGGCCTATGTTGGCTTTTTGAAAACTGTATCAATGTGAAACTTCAAAGTAATGTAGTAGTCGTAAAGCGGAACATGTGTTTAAAATTTCAATATGATTGGTCTTACAGTCCGGCAGCCAGAAGTTGTTATTGTTTGAAGAAGAATAAACTTTCTACTATATTATTTTCTCCAGCCGTGAGATTTTCAATATATCTATTAATTATGTACTGTTTGAAGTCGGTGGCATCCTGGCATTAATTACGTACGTCTATTAATTGTGTACTATCGGAATGTATCTTTCAATACTTTGGACTGCTGAGACCCATTGGACCTTTGAAGAACAGTTAAGACCGCTCAAGATCCTCAAGACCACCAAGACTCCAACATTACTCTGGAGATCCTTAAATACCATGACGACCCAGTGGACCCCAAGGATCCAAAAGACCCAAAAACCCTGAAGATTCAGAAGACCCAAAAGATCCTGAGGACTCAAAACACACCAATGACCCAAAATAACCAAAAGACCCCAAGGACCCAAAAGAGCCATAGGACCCTGATGGCCCAGAAGACTCCGAGGATGCAAAAGACCCCAAAGACAGCCTCATTAAAAAAATGTTTTTTTAAAATACAATACTGAATTCAGTTTTATAAAGAGGACGTAATGTGTCACGTGTGTCTGATGAAAGTGGGGTTGTACAAAATAATGAAAGAATGTACAAAAACACTCTACAAAATACACCTCACAATCACGTCATGGTGAGGGTCTGCAATCTCTGATTGCCCTTTCTTGTTAAATTTGTGTTGTTGACAACAACAAATTGCTATGTACAACCTCAACACCCAATCTTCACAAAACATATTGCTCGATTGCTCCCGGGAAAAAAAATGCAGGCAGTGTATAAGCACAAGACCCGGTCGAGGCCTGAAGATCAATTATCTGATTTTTTTTTTTTTTATTCTTCAATTTTGTTTTTATCCAAACATAGCCCTCGACCTTCCTCTGGATAAAAGAGGAGGCCATGCAAAGTTTGATTAATTACATTGGTTACATTGGTTATTGCAAGGTCCGAATGCATAAATGAAAACACAAACTTTCTTCTTTATATATTAGGAGATTGTGGCGGACACAAAAGCCCACTGGCGTGGTGACATCATTCCGCGCACCAAGTGGGCGGTGGCCACGCCCGAGGGGTAGGCGTGGCCTCATGATATACACCGGGCGCCCAGCCCGGGAGCGGTACAGTGTTACAGTGAGCTCCTACAATAAAGATGTTCATAAGTTACCGCTTGTCCGCTTCCTCCTTGCTCACAAGCAGCGCGTGTAACGCCGCGCTTTACTGGTGACCCTCGACGTTGGATCTGCCGGAGCGATCCTTCCACACGCGACGCCATCGCCATGGCCGACTTCGTCAAACTTCCGGAATTTTGGGAGGCTCAGGCCGAAGTCTGGTTCGTCCAGGCCGAAGCCCAATTTCAGCTTCGGCGCCTCACCGGCGATGACACGCGCTATTGCCACGTCGTCGCCTCCCTCGGGCCCGGCACGGCCGCTCGAGTTGTGTCCGTCCTTCGCCACCCACCGGACGGCCACAAGTACGAGGCACTCAAGCGGCTACTCATAGCCACGTTCGGCCTCACGGACGACGCACGGGCCGACCGCCTCCTGGATCTCCCCGAGCTCGGTGAGACACGCCCGTCGGTCCGAATGGACCATATGCTGTCACTGTTGGGCGACGAAGCCCCCGGTTCGCTATTCCGGGCGCTTTTCCGGCGCCAACTTCCAGCGCAGGTTCGCCTCGCGTTGGCCGGGACCGGGCTAACGGAACCCCGAGCATTGGCAGCCGAGGCGGACAGGTACTTCGCCGCTTCGGACACGCGGGCGAGAGTCGGCGTGGCCGTCACGGCCCTCAAGGCTGATGCTGCTGCCGGGCCTCCTGCTGTTGCCTCCCATGCTGCTGTTCCACAGCATCAGCTTCTACAGCATACGCAGCATGCGTATACGCACCTCGTGAACGCCGCCACACCCCGCCCACCGCCGCGGCGAAAACCGCCACCGCGGGGAAACCCGCCAACTCCACCGGCCTGGCGGAGCCAGCCGCGCTCCTCCAGCTCCACCACCTGGTGCTGGTTCCACGCCGAGTTCGGCCACGAAGCTCGGCAGTGTCATCCGCCATGCTCCTTCAACAGGTCGGAAAACGCCCGGGCCGGCGCTCAATAGTGGCGATGAGCGCCGGCCGTTCGAGCAGCCTGCTGTTCATAACGGACACCTTCTCCGGGCGCCGTTACCTGTGCGACACGGGAGCGCAGGTGAGTGTCATTCCCGCCGGCACGTCAGACAAGCACGCCGCGGGTGGGGGCCCCGCGCTGCTTGCCGCGAACGGGACGCCCATCCGTACGTACGGAAAACGCTGCCTCTCTCTGCGGTTTGGAGGGCAGGTTTTCCGATGGACGTTCGTCACCGCCGACGTGCCCATGGCACTGCTTGGCGCGGACTTCCTGTGCGCTAATGGGCTCCTGGTCGACGTCAAGCGCAGACGTCTTGTCCAGGCCGAAACGTTCAGCTCGCTCGCTTGTGCGTTGCCCAGCTCAACGAGCGGCTTGCCAAGCGGCTTGCCGAATGGTTCGGTTCCGGCCACGTTGGTCTGTACGCTTCCGGCAGCGGACGCATTCACCCGCCTCCTCGCCGGCTTCCCGGCCCTCACGCGGCCCACCTTCTCGGCGGGGGCCGTCAAGCACGGGGTGGCCCATCACATCCCCACCGTCGGGCCACCGGTCTACGCCCGGGCACGCCGCCTCGAGCCGACGAAGCTGGCGGTGGCAAAAGCGGCGTTCGCTACCCTGGAGCGACTCGGCATCGTTCGGCGCTCAGAGAGCGCTTGGGCGTCGCCGCTGCACATCGTGCCGAAGCCCGGCGGGGGATGGCGACCGTGCGGGGACTATCGCCGCCTCAATGACGCCACGACTCCCGACCGCTACCCCGTCCCCCACATTCAGGACTTTTCCGCCCGTTTGGCGGGCAGGTCCTTCTTCTCGAAGGTGGACCTCATACGCGGCTACCATCAGGTCCCCGTCAGGCCGGAGGACGTCCCGAAGACGGCGGTCAGCACGCCATTCGGACTCTTCGAGTTCCTGCGCATGCCCTTCGGTCTGAAGAATGCGGCTCAGGCGTTCCAGCGACTGATGGACAGCGTCCTGCGCGACTTGGATTTTGTCTACGTCTATCTGGACGATATCCTCGTCGCCAGCACGTCCCGCGAAGAGCACCTACGCCACCTCCGCACGCTCTTCGAACGCCTGGGCCAGCATGGCCTGATTGTGAACCCCGCAAAGTGCCGGTTCGGCACCGCCACAATCGATTTTCTGGGGCACCGTGTCACCAGGCACGGAGCCGTCCCCCTGCCGGCCAAGGTGGAGGCGGTGAAGGGGTTTCCGCGCCCCCGCACGATCAGAGGGCTGCAGGAGTTCCTGGGCATGGTGAACTTTTACCATGGGTTCCTGCCCCGTATCGCCCAGCTCCTGCGCCCCCTGCACGAAGCTCTCCGAGGTAAGCCGGGCAAAGGCGACGTTACCTGGACCGAGCAGATGGACACGGCGTTCGCGGGCGCGAAGCTCGCCTTGGCTAACGCCACCATGCTCGCGCACCCGGCGCCCGATGCACCGATCGCCCTCACCACCGATGCCTCGGACTACACGGTGGGCGCGGTGCACGAGCAATGGGTGCGTGGAGCTTGGCAACCGCTGGCGTTCTTTAGCCGGCAGCTTCGCCCGCCCGAACGCCGTTACAGTACCTTCGACCGCGAGTTGCTCGGACTTCACTTGGCGGTCAGGCACTTCCGCCATCTGCTCGAGGGCCGTGCGTTCACTGCCTTCGTCGACCACAAGCCGCTGATCTTCGCGATGGGCAAGGTCACCGAGCCGTGGTCGGCCCGGCAGCAGCGTCACCTCTCGGCCGTGTCCGAGTACACGACGGACATCCAGCACGTCGCGGGGAAGGACAACCCGGTGGCGGATTGCCTTTCCCGGGCCGTCGCCCACGCAGTCCACCTCGGCATCGACTATGCCCGGATGGCAGCGGACCAGGCCGCTGACCCCGACGTCCAGGCCTTGCGGACCGCCGTCACGGGCCTCCGCGTCACCGAGGTACCGTTCGACGGCGCGTGCGCGGCCCTCTTGTGCGACGTCTCCCTCGGGCGTCCTCGCCCCATCGTGCCCGCGGGCTGGCAGCGCCAGGTGTTTGACGCCATCCACGGCCTGTCCCACCCGGGCGCGAGGGCCTCCCAAAGGCTGATCGCCGACAAGTTCGTCTGGCATGGCCTCCGGAAGGCCGTCCGCGGCTGGGCCAGAACGTGCCTCGCGTGCCAGTGCGCCAAGGTGCACCGGCACACCCAGGCCCCGTTGGCCCCGTTCACGGTGCCGGAACGCCGGTTTGACCACGTCCACGTGGACCTGGTGGGACCTCTGCCCCCCTCGCAGGGTTTCACCTACGTCCTCACCATGGTGGACCGCACCACCCGGTGGCCGGAGGCCGTGCCCTTGGCGTCGACAACGGCGGCCGATGTCGCGCAGGCTTTCATCGCCACCTGGGTCGCCCGGTTCGGCGCCCCCTCAGACATCTCATCCGACCGCGGCCCCCAGTTCACCTCGGAGCTCTGGGGGGCGGTTGCGCAGGGGCTCGGGGTCCGGCTGCACCGAACCACGGCCTACCACCCCCAGGCTAACGGCCTGTGTGAGCGATTTCACCGCTCATTGAAGGCCGCGCTCTGGGCCACCCTCCGCGACGGCGGCTGGGTCGACAGGCTCCCCTGGGTCCTGCTCGGCCTCCGGACGGCGCCCAAGGAGGACCTGCGCGCATCCGCGGCGGAGTTGGTCTTCGGGCAACCGCTGCGGGTGCCGGGCGAGTTCCTCCCCGACTCCACGGCACCATGGTCCGCGGCACAGCAGCGCTCCGCTCTGCAAGAGACCGCCCAGAGGTTCGCCCCGGTGCCAACGGCATGCCACGGGCACCCACCGACGCACGTCGCCCCGGAGCTTCGCACGGCGGAGTACGTCTTCGTCCGCCACGATGCCCATCGGACACCACTGCGGCCCCCGTACGACGGGCCTTTCCGCGTGCTGGAGACCGGGGCGAAGCACTTCACCCTGGACATCGGCGGTACTCCTGACCGCGTTTCGGTAGACCGCCTCAAGCCGGCCCACCTCGATGTGGACCATCCACCGCCAGTGGCCCGACCCCCACGTCGGGGCCGCCCTCCTGCGGGCGGACCCCCGGCACCACCCAGCCCCGCCGCCACGCCGCCCCCCGGTCCTGCACCCATCCCAGGGGCAGCCAGGGGCATCCCACCTGGCATCCCTGCACCCCGGACGCCCCCGATCGCCAGGGGGCGCTTCGGCCGGGTCATTCGTCTGCCCCGCAAACTGGCCCTCCAGGTGCGCGGGAATTCTGGGGGGGCGCGTGTGGCGGACACAAAAGCCCACTGGCGTGGTGACATCATTCCGCGCACCAAGTGGGCAGTGGCCACGCCCGAGGGGTAGGCGTGGCCTCATGATATACACCGGGCGCCCAGCCCGGGAGCGGTACAGTGTTACAGTGAGCTCCTACAATAAAGATGTTCATAAGTTACCGCTTGTCCGCTTCCTCCTTGCTCACAAGCAGCGCGCGTAACGCCGCGCTTTAAGATAACAGTTACATTATCGATCTCACAAGCACCATTTGACAGCACGATAAAAAAAAAAAAAAAAAACACCTTTAGAGGCCATTTGACAGCACGATGCAAGTTATTAATTAGTCCCTGTTTTACTTAGTCCGAAACTTAGGCGAATTTTACTTAGGCGAATCATATTGGGTCTCGTCCGTCCATTTGTCTGTCTGTCTGTCTGTCTGTCTGTGCGTTCATCAGCAACCATATCTCGGACATGTATGGACCGATTCTGTTCGTACTTGGCACAAAGACAATACATGATAGTATACATATGCACATCATTTTGTTTTACGATGCGATTCAAGATGGCCGACTGGCGGCAGCCATTTTAGTTGTAAAAATCCCGATGTTAAACACGTCCTCAACCATTTGTCAGACATGCAGTTACCGATCTTGTTCAAACTTAGCAAATGGAAAAGGAATGATGGATTACAAATGACGCATATGCACGTCATTGCTTTTCCAGATCAGAATCAAGATGGCCGACTGGCGGCGATTTTGTTACTTAAACTTGTCCCCGACCTTTTCTCGGACATACCTGGACCAATTTTGCTCAATCTTGGCACAAAGGCCATACATGAGAGTATACATACGCAGAAGAATTTGTTTTTTAATCCGACCAAATATGGCCGACTGGCGGCCTTTAACTCTGTACAGCAAAATTACTAAAACCATGGGGGTTATGACATTTTATGTCTATTTCTCCTTGCTTGTTTCTGAGATCCGTGCAAGAATGTATGACTAGAAGAATCTAGTGACTGCGTAAGGGGCTTGATAATTCAATTCAAGGAAATATAGGCTGAGAAAGGAGGCTATTTGACCCATCATGCCTGTGCTGTATTCATACTTCAGCTATCCCACATATTGCAGGTAGTGCTAAATGGAGGACGAACTCCAAGCTGGCAATTCAGCCAAGGCAGCGGAATAGAATTGCCTGCTCTTTTTGGCTGTTATCAAGGGATATGTAGGTTTCTACAACCAAATGCAGACGAGACAGCTGGCTTTCCATCAGCATCAAGTGAATGCATGTCTTGAGATGCAGCACCCTTCATCGGCATTGGATAAGAGCAGTGTTGACTTGTCTGTTCTAGTCAGGAATCACACTGAGATAAAACAACTCATTAACGAGCACTCTATCAACTGAACTATTAGTCAGGTTCACTATGTCAAGAAATTATATTTCGTTCAAAATCATGGTAGATTAGCAAACCTATACATTTTTGGAAAGGTTATAGCATAAGGAAACTAAAAATCAATGTTTACATTTGGAGAGATACCTGTATGGCGGCCATTTTGGATTTTCAAAATGGCCACTGTAAAATACATATTTTGTTCTATTTCTGCCTCTAATTACCCTAAAAACTTTTTAAAAGATACTAAACCTATATTTTCAGGGACAAGGAATCCAATGAAAGTATCAAATTAGTGCTATGGGGAATGGTAAGACACGAATCAAAGGTTTTGAATTGCAAAATACTGTCTTTATATTCGCGATAAGTTGCATAATCAAATACATGTTATCATTTTGTACAGGCAGTTAATAACATCAAAATGTGTCACAATAATTCATATCACCAAACATACACAGGCAGTCAGCAAAATCATATATACACATGCAGTCAGTATAACTTCACATCTACACAGGCAGTCGATGACAAAATATACACAGGCAGTCAATGGCATCAAACATACACGATTACAGAATATGCCATTTAGAGTTCGTCATCACTGTCCTGTGTGTCGTATCCGACAATATAGTCCGCATCGTTTTCACAGTCCGTTCCACACAAGCAAAGGTCGGTCAAATTGATTGGCAAATCGAATTGGTCGAATGGTCGATCGAATCGAATTCGATGAATCGAATCGAACAGAATCGATCGAATGGTCGAATGGTCGATCGAAGCGATTGGTCGAATGGTCGAATGGAATTGGTCGATTGGTCGAATCGAATTGGTCGGAATTGGCAAATGTAAACATTGATTTTCAGATTTTCCATGTAATAACGTTTCCAAAAATGTATAGGTTTGCTAATCTACCATGATTTTGAACGAAAAAACATAGTGAACCTGACTATATCTCTCTGTCCAATTATAAATATATATATATATATGGATACTGTATAAGGAGGATTCCAAAAGCATCTCATACCTCTGTGTGGAATACCTGATCTCATACCTGATCTCATACCTCAGGACTGCTGCAAAAATTGGACTTCTATTTGTAATTCGCTGGCTGGCTGTGCGTTGGTTGGAATATTAAGTCATGGTTACCATCTTATTACGTTCATCACTGAAGGTGGACGGAGGTTATGTTTTCACTGCTGTTTGGCTGCCTGTGAACAGGACATCTCAGAAATTATGGACAGATTTGACCGAAACCTGATGGACAGGTTGGGTGTGCGCCAAGGACAAATTTATTCAATTTTTAGTGAAGATCTGGATTGGGATCCGGCCTATCAGTGGGTACAAAACATAAACTGTTCAGCCTAGCGGAAGTATGTGCTCTTCCGAGTGCCATTCCAGTCAGTGAATAACAACATGTGGGACGGCCGGCTCAATTATTTGCATTAATTTCAGTAGCATGGTTAACGATGACAATCAATAAATCAATGGCCTAACACAGAATTTGAAAAAATAAAAGCGGGCGATTTTGCAGTAAATATACCCTCGATTTTGTGTAGGATTTTAGGATCATATCTCATTGGACATCTGGGCCTTTGATTAGATTGTGTTTGGCCTACTGCGCTTCTCCCCAATCTGTCAGTGAATGGCAACTACAGTCTCCTCCAAAAGATTGGCTCTCAGATTTCACCAATGCTCCCAAACAATGGATGCTTCGGATGGAATTCTCTTCCATGATGTACCGCAAGAGGCCAGCGTGCCTCATGGTGATGTTCTTGAATACATCAATGACCTTTCTTAATCATTGGAAATCCATTGCCTCACTTTGTACATGACTTTATACTCTGTTGAATATAGTTCCTTACCCTCTACCAGGCAAATTTCTCTACCTACCTAATACATACCAAATTTCTCTACCTTTTCTCAAATTTCTCTACCTCGACTAGCCTGGTGTTGGCTTAGCGGTTAGGGTGCCGGCTTGGGATCCTAGGATCCTGGGTTCGAATCCCGGTCGACTGCTGAATTAACGCCAGGGGGGTTGACTCAGCCTGTCATCCTTCCGAGGTCGGCAAATTGAGTACCAGCTTGCTGGGATGAATGATCCCGGTGTGTACCCCGATTTAGAATAGGTACACCGTATCCCTGCGCATCGTAAGAGCGTGACCAAGGGTTGGCGTCAGGAAGGGCATCCGGCCATAAAAACATTGCCTCAAACAGGGAACCATGATTGTCATGGGGCCCGCAAGGCTAACCCCCGCTCTAGCAGGGAAAATGGCCTTAAAACGATCATTCATTCATTCATTCATTCATCCACCCTCTACCAGGCAAGCTGCAATAACACACCTCTCACTGTTAACCTTGAAAAATTATTAACTGATCATCGATCAGAAATATGTCATTAGAATCAGGAAAACCCCCATATCCTCACCTCGTCCCTCCATAAGGACTGACTGACAAATCCCATAATTTACATCTGTGTTCAGACTATAAAAGGGGTATGGCTTCTGTATCTCCGAGGCCGCATGACCATCACCTATAACCCTATAACCTGCAGTGTTGGGCAGATCCAAAATTCTAAGCTGTCTCACAATTTTTTGACATCCTCAGCTTATAATGGTTTACAAGGCCTTCATATATATTCTGTAATGAAATATTCGTACCCTTCCTCCCTCCCCTTTCTATGGGATGGAGCTGATTCTTTTCATATTGCCCCCTGTGAGGCCATGACATGTATTGGCATCTCTTGAGAGAAGGTTGAGTCTCATGGTCTACTGCTCACTCACTACAGGCAGGTTGGTAGTCTTGCAGACCAGATGTATTCTGGTTTTGCTCCTCCTGCCATCATGACTCTCCACCAATTACCTCTCTGCCCAAGGTTTCACATGTTCTATCAGAAGCCATTTCATAATTTTCCTCCCCAATCAGCTTCATGCGCATGTCCATTCATTAATTTGCCCAGTTATTTTACCTGCAGCACTGTTTTCCTGAGTCTGTTGTCTTGTGCCTCTTCCCTCCAGGAGTTCAAAACTTCTGTCAACCACCAACTCATGGTCTCCAATTTCACCCTCTGAGCTTTACTACACCTGCTGAGAACTAGTCAGCATTCCACTTGCATCTTTTCCCCATATGTTGTGTTTCATTCACATGTTCTTGTCCTTCTACTTCCCCATTGCCCGACTGTTATCTGTTAACAATTTGCCCAGAACCAGGTGTAGCTTCTTGGGAGCTTGTTGCAACTACCCCCTCCCCTTACCCAACACCCAATTGTATGAGGCTAGCTCAAATTCTTGAAAGTAAGAATGCATCTAGAAAATCCAATGTCTATAATGTATATGATCAATCAAAAAGTAAGTATGTATATAACACAACACAATTTGATTCATCTATACTACAAGATAGATGTCTATCTGTCTGTCGGTCTGTTTGTCGCCATTTTTCTCAGAGATGGCCAAAAATGTCATCTTTCAACTTTCAGAGGTTCATCAGTGAGGAGTGTTTTAAGCCAAAATAAAGTTTGAAAGCTTTGAAAAAAAACGTTTGAGTTTTTTTTAATCGCTACGGCTTGTCACCTCGGCCAATGTAGCTATGTGAAGGGTAATATTAACCGATTCTTGACCCCATTCCTTAGTGTGTATGGGAAAGTATTTTAGGCCCTCACAAAAAAAATAGATTTGATTTCATAAAAATGCCTACAGGATTAAACATCACCGGGCAATGCCGGGTACCCTGCTAAACATTCATAAATCATAGAATTCCTCGGCGTGACTTGGCAGTAGAAAAGTAATCAACCAGTTGATCAATTGCACCGCCACATTGAACTGCATTGTGCATTTACTGGTAGCGGACAAGAAAATGGAAACACCTGCGTAAATGAGGGACAGACAACAAGCAGCCGCTTCCACACAGGTGTGGTCTATCTGTTAATTAAGCAACTAACATCCCAGCATGCTTAGGGTCATGTATAAAAATGCTGCACATGCCTAGTTGCATATAAATATGGCTAGCATGGCTGCAAGTGGGGACCTCCAATGTCCCCCATCCACAGAGCACGTGTGGGTCACCCAATGGTTTGATGAGTATCGCACTGATGTTATCTTTATGTCAAGGCCTTCTCAGTCACCAGATCTGAACCCAATCGAGCATTTATGGGATGTTCCAGATTGACTCCTGAGACAGTGTTTTCCACATCCATCAAACAGGTGTGAGTTGTTTGACTTTCTCATGGAAGAATGGTGCTGCATCGCTCCTGCAGAATTCCAAACGCTGATGGAATCTATGCCATGGCACATGCAGGCCGTACATACAGACCACACGGCACATACAGTCCGCACGTGGTGGCCCAACGCCCTATAAAGTGGCTTTACATTGGTGTTTACATTTGTTTTGTCCACTACCTGGAGATCACAATGATGGTACATTTGGTACCCAGTACCATTGGTTTAGAAACGTTTTGACAACCTTACAGACATCATCTTCACTATTAGCTCAGTGTCGACTTAGTTAGATGTCTTCCCTGACTATCTATTGCTTTGTCAGTAAATATGTCTTTTTCTAATTACGAATTACAACTCATTCAGTAAATGAAGCTACATGTTTCACATTCTCGATTGGCCCCAAAAAGCGCGGAAGAAATCTATATATATAAAACACAGTTTGTGTGTGTGTGTGTAATGTAACCGATAGACTCCTAAACGGAGAGGCCCACGTGCTTGATATTTGGCATAGACATGGCCATTGAGCCTGAGAAGAACATGGCTGACCTAAAAGAAATTATTTCATAATATTTTTTTACCATATTTTTACCTCAGCGCATTTCAGTGAGGAATATTATGCACGGAATCTGAGGCGGTGGCAGAGCAGCGCGCTGATTCGCTCAGAGCGATCACGTGATGTTCCTTGCCGCCATAAACTCACAGTTACGCGTTCGCACGTAATTCAGAGCGAAAAGCGATTGCCTTTTTGCACATTTCAGCGAGGAACATTGCCATTCACACCACATAGGTTTTTTTTTCTTTCATCTTTAGATCCATATTTTTTTTCAGCGAGGAATATTATACACGGAACTCACAGCAAGTAGCATAGATTTTAGCATGATTAGCATTTAGCATGATTTAGCATAGATAGTAGCATGTTTCACATAGATTTTTTTTCAGCGAGGAATATTATACACGGATTCTGAGGCGGTGGCAGAGCGGCGCGCTGATTCGCTCAGAGCGATCACGTGATGTTCCATCCCCGCCGCCAGACCATTGAACATAAAACACAGTTTGTGTGTGTGTAATGTAATGTTACCTCCCCTCCCCCCTCTGTCCTCCCCTCTCCATCCTCCTCTTCCCCTCCCCCCTCTCCCTCCCCCCTCCATCCTCCATCCTCCCCTTACCCCTCCACCCTACCCCACCCTACTCCCTCCCTTCCCCCTCCACCCTACCCCCTCCCCTTTCCCCCTCCCCTTCCCCTCCCGCTTCCCCACTTACCCACCCCCTCCCCCACCTCCCCCTCCTCCTCCCCTTCCCCCACCTCCCCCCTCCCCACCCCTCCCCTTCCCCCTCCCCCTCCCGGCAATGCCGGGTACTTCTGCTAGTATTCTCTAAACGTAACTCGTGTGTGGATGATGAAATTATCGACAATTCAATATGATAACGGGCTTTCACCCATTTCGCTTGGTTGGTGCCCCGTTTGTGCGTCATGGGGCCGGTTGTAGTTCCAAGAGTTCCAACATTAGTAATGAGGGTATGCCGTTGCCCCCTGTCGTTCAACTCCTCCATGAGCCGCAACTCCGATATAGAAAAGGTTAAGAGCATTATAAAAGGACTATCGAGTTAAAATTCATGTTAGAAACAACAGCTTCATCAATGTCAGTCACTGACCTTTTAATGTCAGGCATTTTCGTTTACGGACGGATCACCTCTCATTTCTTAAATACATCACCACGATCGAAACTGTTTCTTTCTTTCTCTATCCATTTTGTAGAAAAAGAAAAAGAAAAGGGATAACATGTAGAAGTCAAAAACACATGAGCTTCAAGGTGAACAAGAAACTATCCAAACTGTCTAGACTTCATCAAATTGGAAATTAATTCTGCATCTTGTCAATAACGCGGAAAACGTGCAAATGGGTACATACAAGAATCCTGCGACCTTGGTTACATCTCAAACTCGGTCGAGAGCACACCTCCACCAGGCTAAACAGTTTATGTTTTGTATCGCACTGATAGGCCGGATCTGAATTCGGACCTGAACCAAAATCGAATCGGCTTGATCTTGTCGCCTAACCAACTCATCCACCTAGTTTTGTCATAACTCGTCCATAACTTCTTGAAATATCATGCTATATATCGATTTTTGGCCCCATCTCTCAATGGTGAAGAATCACTTTAAAAATAAAAAAAATTCTCGGATCCAGAATCCGAATCTTCACCAAAATCGAACCAATTCGTTATTGTCCCACACCTTATCTCTCCACCAGATTCCAACCGAATCGGTCAATAACTTCTTGAGTTATTCTGCTCACAGACAAACAAACAGCCAAACAGACAGCGGTGAAAACACAACCTCCGTCCACCTTCGGCAGCGGAGGTAATGAACAAATGCATCGAAAAACAAAAACAGGCTTAAGGAAATAACAGAGCAAGCTAGAAACACAAGTGACCAGAATGCTGAAAGAAATGAAACCAAGACTACTAATTGAACACAAGAAGAACTAGAACAACACTCGTAAAGCGCGTAGTCTCGCCTCGTGTGCTCATTCTGAACAAAAATACCATCGTTCACTGAGCACACTACTATTATGGTCCATATACTCAAATCATCCAGGCACCCTATTATGTCACATCGTTTATTGGCATGGATTATGTCCGTCGTAAATTTAATTCTTCACTCACATCGGGTCATAGATCACATACATGAAGTTTCAGATTTTTTGGATAAAGATTTCAATTCAACCAATTTACACTCAAATACCACTTCAACAATGACGTCATCGTGATCACCCTATATACCCCATGGGGCGCTGATGACATATGCTACGTTTCAACTTTTTTCGTTGAGCGGTTTCAAAGAAAATGATGTCCAAATGGATTCCTTTAATCCAATATGTCTGCTATGCCTTGTGACCTATTTCATCAGTTTTAGCAGTAAAATGTTCTCCACGGGGATGTTTAAAGTTTCGCATCGATCGGACAAGCGGTTGCAGAGAAAGCCATTTTAAAGCGAAAATATATAGATGTGGGCGGACACAAACACAAACACACACACACACACACACACACACACGAATGATGGGTTGAATGGCTTCTTCCTGCACCAACATTCCTTGTGTGTCCTTGTACATAATAGGGAGAGAGAGCAAGTCAATGAAGCATAAGACTGAACGGTCAATGGTAGATCACGGTATTCCAGTATTACGATACGACAAACGATTGGTTCGGCCGATACTTCAAAGTCTCACCATACCCAAGCAGAACCTCATCACATCTCGACAGAACTCCACAGCGAAGGAGGCAAATGATGTGTGCAGACACTGATGAGGAAGTGTTATCACTTCAAAATTCAGTGCAGGAATGTGGTGGAAGTCAGAATGCAAATGGAGAGAATGTTCAGCTCGTAAACTAAGGGGCCAAAATAATGAGGCTGGTGGTAGTGGACATGGGATGAGGATAGATGAGGGCACATAATGAGTGGTGAGGAAGACGATGGAGAAGATATGAGGAGTAATGCAACCTGGAAGAAGAGATGGCCCACAACAAAGAGAAAGTAAAAGTGATACCATTCAGTGAAAGACGATAATCTTGTCATGTACAACACAACGACCGAAGCAAAGAGAAAAACAAACAAACCGGACACTCAGAAAACTGATGCCAACAGCACCGCTCTGAAGACAAATCACCATTGTCCATTGCTATGCAGCACTCTCCCTTCAAAAGGGAAACAATCGATGAGAAAAAGGCCTCACCTTCCCATCGCAGACTTGAGACATCTCACATGGTACATCCTACATGGTACAACCTACATGGTACATCCTACATGGTACATCGCACATGGTACATCCCACATAATACATCTCGCACGGTACATTTCACATGGTATATCCCACATAATACATCGCACATGGTATATCTCACATGGTATATCCCACATGGTACATGCCACATGGTACATCCCACACGGTACATCTCACAGGTACATCCCACATGGTACATCTCACACGGTACATTTGACATTGTATATCCCACATAATACATCTCACATGGTACATCGCACATGGTATATCCCACATGGTATATCCCACATGGTACATCCCACATGGTACATCCCACATGGTACATCTCACACGGTACATTTGACATTGTATATCCCACATAATACATCTCACATAATACATCGCACATGGTACATCGCACATGGTACATCGCACATGGTACATCGCACATGGTACATCCCACATAATACATCTCACATGGTACATCGCACATGGTACATCCCACATAATACATCTCGCACGGTATATCTCACATGGTATATCCCACATAATACATCTCACATGGTATATCTCACATGGTATATCCCACATGGTACATCCCACATGGTACATCCCACATGGTACATCTCACACGGTACATTTGACATTGTATATCCCACATAATACATCTCACATGGTATATCTCACATGGTATATCCCACATGGTACATGCCACATGGTACATGCCACATGGTACATCCCACACGGTATATCCCACATGGTACATCCCACATGGTACATCCCACATGGTACATCCCACATGGTACATCCCACATGGTACATCTCACACGGTACATTTGACATTGTATATCCCACATAATACATCTCACATGGTACATCGCACATGGTACATCCCACATAATACATCTCGCACGGTACATTTCACATGGTATATCCCACATAATACATCTCACATGGTATATCTCACATGGTATATCCCACATGGTACATGCCACATGGTACATGCCACATGGTACATCCCACACGGTACATCCCACACGGTACATCTCACATGGTACATTTCACATGGTATACCTACGGTTTGAGGTTCAGGTGTTTTGTTGCCCTCATCTTGAACTGTGCATACTACACAATCAGCTTTCCCCACGTCCTCCAGACAACGGCGAGACCTTTCTCTGGCATTTCACCCGAAGCCATGAGCACTTGAACCCAAAAACATTGCCGTCACCTGCACGAACAGACTCGTGTTTCTTGAGATAGCACCGGGCATGAATTGAGACATCAGCAGAGCCATGACAAATGCCCACAGCGCAAACCCTCTAGACACATTCAACAGTGAAGAATGCGCTTCTCGGGCCTAGCTGCCATTGCTCTTAAACCCTTTGACCCTGCACACTTTCCACAGCCTGTTGCGATGGATTGCCCATTGTTGGCCGCCGTGGCATTTCTGAACAGTAGCTCGATTTCCAAAATGAAAATCACATGATGTTGGCATTTGCATTCTGGTGCGTACTAATGCTCGACCTTGAGGGCCCGAAGGCCCACGGCCTTGTCAAAGTAAAATGGCAGGAGAGACGAGCAGCCGCTGTCCTGGTAGAAGCACAAAGCCTCTGATTTACCGCACCGGGTTCCCAACCTGTCTGCACGGGCGAGCACAGGCAATGCACGCCGTCCGAAGCAATCTCGTAAAAAGCTGTACACAAGCGTTTCATCACGGGCGACTGCTCAAGACCACGAAGATCCGTGTGCCCGTGGGTCGGCATCGCAGAATCATCGGATAATTCAGATTCCAATCGACCTGGTTCATCATGTCATGGAAATCTTACGATGCTGTAAGAATCGAACATCTTTGCTCAAATTATGTCAATTCAAGTGCTCAACCTTTCCTGTATCCAAGGGAAAGAGAAATCTTTCAAAGGTTTAAGAGAAAGATTTCCACTCACCTCCTTCATTACCTTTCTCTCCCACCTGTGGCATTGCCTCCCTCGAGTGAATCCAATCATAGTTTTCCTTTCAATCCCTTGAGATAGCACCCTGGAATGACCTCGTGTCAACCACTGATTTCTAAGTCCGATTTACACGATTTATCCGTGGACACGTGGACTCAAGGAAATGAAGAATATGATCATCAGTTCATATGGAAGAGCTGTCTACACCAGCGGAGCATTTTGAGAACCTCTTCTCTTCTCTGAATGATCTGAAGCCCTTCGTTTCGTTGCTCTCAAATCCATTCGGATTTGATTTTAGCTAACATGGCATACAGTCACGTGAAAAAGTAAGTACACCCCATGTAAAGTTTTGACTTTTCCAACATATTTCAACATACAGCTATTTGATCTTCATTTCAACAATATTGATAGATAAAGGTGATATAATATAACAAATATCATAAAACATTTACATTTTGTAGTCCATCGTATAATTTAAATAAACATAAATGCAAATTTCGCATGTGGAAAAAGTAAGTACACCCTTGGCTCTAACAGGTGGTATTGCCCCCTTTGGCAGAAACAACGTCAAGTAGCCGTTTCTTATAACTGTCTACCAGTCTCTGAATCGACTGGGAGAAATTTTTGCCCACTCCTCCATGCAGAATTCTTTCAGCTGTGCGATGTTTGAGGGGTTTCTTGCATGCACAGCTCGTTTCAAATCCCCCCACAACATCTCGATGGGATTTAGATCCGGGCTTTGACGTGGCCATTCCAGAACTCTCCGTTTCATTCTTTTCAGCCATTCCTTGGTGGATTTACTGGTATGTTTAGGGTCATTGTCATGTTGCAAGGTCCACCTTGGATTGAGCTTCAACTTTCCGACAGATGGCCTCACATTAGCCTCAAGCACCCTCTGGTACAATGAAGAATTCATAGTGGATTATATGATGGTGAGCTGCCCAGGCCCTGATGCAGCAAAGCTGCCCCAAACCATAATATTTCCACCACCATGCTTTACAGTTGGTATCAGGTTCTTGTGGTCAAATGCTGTCTTTGGTTTTCGCCAAACATGTCTTCTGGTACTGTGGCCAAATAGCTCTATCTTTGACTCATCTGTCCAGAGCACATTGTTCCAGAAGTGCTGGTCTTTGCCGAGGTGTTCATTGGCAAACTTTAGTCTTGCCCTGATGTTCTTTCTGGACAGCAAAGGTTTCCTCCTGGCACACCTCCCATGTAGATCAAATTTGTGCAGCCTCGTTCTCATGGTAGACTCGTGCACTTTGACATCAACAGTGGCAAGAGCTACCTGTAGGTCCCGTGATGACATTCTGGGGTTCTTAGAGACTTCTTTCAGCATCTTGCGGTCTGCTCTCGGGCTGAACTTGATGGGGCGGCCTGGCCCGAACAAGTTGGCAGTTGTTTGGAATCTTCTCCATTTGTAGATGATCTTCCAGACAGTCGAATGATTGATTTCAAATTGTTTGGAGATCTTTTTAAATCCCTTCCCAGACTCGTAGGCATCTATAACCTTCTTTCTGAAGGCCTCAGATAGCTCTTTTGATCTAGGCATGGTGACGCCGCACACTTCACAACAAAGAGCAAACCAAACTAAATGTCTGAGGTTTAAATAAGACAGGTTCCTCGAAGGTCCTCTCTAACGATGTTCTCATCATTTGCACCTGAGCTGGTGCAATTGATTCTAATTTTAGGTATTTGAAGTAGTGATAAATGTCGGGGTGTACTTACTTTTTCCACATGCGAAATTTGCATTTATGTTTATTTAAATTATACAATGGACTACAAAATGTAAATGTTTCATGATATTTGTTATATTATATCACCTTTATCTATCAATATTCAGAATCATTGGAATCTCCCACGATGAAGCTAACTCCAAGGGCCTCTCACTCACTCACCGCAGGCAGATTGGTGGTCTTTCCATCTTCTACCGACTCCTCTCTGGCCTTGCCCCCCCAGCTCTCTCTGGGCTCTGTCCCACAAATATTCCTACAGGTCGCACAAGATCTGCCTGCAACCCTCTTATGGTCAAACTGCCAAAATCAAGACTCTCTGCTCACCTTCACTCCTTCATTCCTCTTTTCTCCCGCCTCTGGAACAAACTCCCTCACTCTCTTCAATCCCACTCCACCCTCCAGGTCTTTAAAACAGCTGTTCACCACCATCTCTTATCTTCCCCCATCCAAAACCTTGATCTTTTCTACCCCCGCTAATTTCACCCCAATTCCACTTTTTTGAAATACCAACTTCTGTCCTGGAAGTCCTTGGTGTCCTTGTGTTTTATACTTCTCCCTCCACCCCCCCCCCCCCCCTTCCCACGCCTCCTCGCCCCAAGCCCTCTCCCTTCCACACATCTCCCTGCTCTCAAATGTTGTGTTTGTGTGCTTCCCCTTCTCTCCCCATCTTGTCTTCCGCTCCCTCTTTTTATATATTTTGTTTGTCTGGTTGATTTGTTTGTGAAGTAAATGTTAGCGCTTTCACGAGCCTCGATTGAGTATACAAAAAAAAAAAAAAAAAATTTGTTGAAATGAAGATCAAATAGCTGTATGTTGAAATATGTTGAAAAAGTCAAAACTTTACGTGGGGTGTACTTACTTTTTCATGTGACTGTAGCATGTCAAGGGTTTGGGGTTGACAAAAGGAGGTTTGAGGAGGAATTAGTTCACGTTCGTGCCGTGAGTGAAGATTCAATTTACCAGCTGAAGAGGAAAGGTGTATGACAATGTTGGATGAATATCCCCAGACCAGATCAACCAGCCAATTAGGTTGCAAAGCTCATGCCAATCCTTGGCTCAACACACACATGTGAGCAGACATTTTCTGCTATGTGGCACGCCAAATGCAAGAAGCGCAACAGACACTGACGGATGGAAACCTCAGTGTTGATGCGTCTGCATATCCCTTACTCCTAATCTGAAAAAGCTCGTGGGGGACAGTCCCAACCTGATGTCGCATTGAGTATGATGTATTTGCTAGTTAAGTGCAAATAAATATTTATTTTGCTTTTACTATTTGAAGTTAATTTATGAATGAGAAAGCATTTTCTACAATTCGTTATGAAATATTTGGCCTGTATTAAATATATTAAAGCTTATTCTTGGGGTCCTGGTTGGTGTATATTCCCCTATTTCAATGTTGCCGCCCACTGAGATGGAGGGCCAATCATGCAGCCCACTGATTAGTCCAGGTTGCCTATCACTGGCCTAGATTATGCAATTGTGTGACAAAGATAGGAGGTTGTGTTCCCACCCCGATTGGGTGTTTTTAGGAGACAATCTCTGCACTAAATGGCCATTGGCTCCCAAAGAGAGCTCATCGGCATTTTGCCAGGTGTTGTTTTTAGTCCTGGCAGGCTGTCACACAGTCACCCTCCCCACTAGCAAAGCCAGTGAGGGGTGTCAGTTTAGTCGCCACCAACCTGACCATGCGGCAGGTAGCACTGGGTTACATGTTACCAGTGGCAGTCCCAAAAGAGTGACCTGACTACCAAAACTACTGAGAAGTGGGCCACTATGAGATAAGCATTGATGGAAGCTGCAGAGGACAGCTTGGGCTATGTGGGAAAGGAGGCAACCTGACTGGTTAAGGGAAGGTCACACCACCATTTAACCTTTTTCAGCAAATAAATAGCTTATCCTCTAATTGGCTTTCCTCGGAATGTGAAAGTGGTCATATAAAGTTTATTAAGGCATGCTGGGAGGCTCTGTGGGCAGTGAGAGAGGCAAAGAACACCCGTTTCCAAGATAAAGTTCAAAAGGTACAACAAAAGGTTTGATGGGAAGAAGGTATGGCGGTACATGTGAGACATGCAGCATGGAAGGAAGGGGCTGATTACAACAAGGTGTGTGGATACAGTATTGAGGATGAAGCCGGAGTCCATTGTACCTCTATATTGGTTCAGTAAGAGAGATTGAGGATACACTTCTCCAAATTATTGAATATTCTGAGTAGTTTTAAAATGGATGACATTAACAAAGTGAGACAAAGTGCAACAGGATGAACCACTATCCAGGTTAGAGATACTTGTGGCTACAAACAAACTCAGAAATGGAGAAGCAGGTGGAAGATCAGGAATCTTGCCAGAGATGTTGAGAGCTGGATGCTGCAAGAGTGAGTTCCACGTTCACCTTTGCGGCCTCATAATGCAATGCGAAGTGTCATGGAAGTGCCACGAGACTGGTCTGGCACTGCCTTGGTTCCAATCTAGAAGAAGGCTTTGTGACACCTGCTGAAGCATCACCTTTCTTGGTGCTGTTGGCAAGATTCTACCCAGGATATTGCAAGAAAAAAAAAGACCACAATAAGTGGTAGAAGAGGAACTGCCTGAATCGTAGTGCAGCTTTCGGGTAGAGAGAGGCTGCTTCGATATGAGATATTCACACTGCTGCAACTCCTAGAGAAGTCATATGACCATCATACTAAGTTGACTTGAGGAAGGCATATGGCCCGGTCCCCTGTGCTGCCTTGTGGAAAGCACTTGAGAAGCTCATCATCCCTGAAAGTGTTGCCATACTAACCTGGTCTTTTTATGAGTCCATGGAGGCCCAGACACGTGTGAATGGGAAGGTACCGGTATTAGATGAGTTAGATGTTGACAATGGCTTTCGGCAGGGGTTCTCAATGGCACCGACTGTTTAACTTGTGTGCATACTGTGTGATCATTTATTATTTCGTATGGAACTTGTGGCTGCTGGTTGTATCATTGCTGGAAGTGCAGCTGTGCCGCTATTGCAGTGCCCCCTATTTCCAGTAATCTCGTACTCACTTTGCCGACCTCAGAAGGATGAAAGTCTGAGTCAACCCATCTGGTGTTATTTAACGGCCTACACAGGCTCAAACTCAAGACACTAAGATCCTACGGCAGCCACCTTAACGGTTGAGGCAACACTCGGCTTATTGTGTGATAGAAAGATGGAGTGAGTGGGTCACAGGAGTGGAGGAAATAGGCATCCTCCTGAATTACTAGCTGGATCAAAAGTTATTTAGGTGGGACAATAGAAACTCATCCCAAACACACTTGACTGAGTTGAGTGTCAGTTTGCACACCCTGCTGAACTCTTGACCACCACATGCGCAGTTGCACAGGTTGCCATGAGAGAGATATCGAGGACAGCAGTGGATTTGGACTGAGTTTGAGCTACACTATTTAAAACAAAAATGATGGTTACCGGTATAAAAGTCACGAAACTCTTGAAAGTGATCTTGCAAGTGAGGAATGAGGAGATAGAGTGTGTACAAGAGTTCCCCAACTTGGGGTCACTGATTGCTCCTTCTGGGAGAGTGGGTGTAGACATTGAGAGGAGGATTACGCATGCTTCCCGGACTTTTGGGACTCTGAGACGAGCTGCTTTCAAGAACTGCTGTCTAACCACCAAAACAAGGTGTCTTGTTTATCAGGCTCGTGTATTCTCTGTGTTGCTGTGCGGTGCAGAGTGCTGGATATCATTGTGCAAACATCTCAAGAAGAGAGATGCCTTCTACCATAGATGTATCAGGGCAGTCCTCGACACCTCCAGATGACAGCAGTGGACCCTGCACTTGACATCACATGCATTGAGAGAGCTATGGAGGAGATGCAGAACCAGTTTCCAAGAAGGTGACTAGATGCAGACTAGAGTAGCTGGGTCATGTTGCATTTCCAAAAGGATACTCTTTGGTTGGCTTTCATAGCCTCACCCCTCTAGCAGACCTCAGAAATATGGAGGGCCTTGTTTTGAAATCTGTGAGTTCCGGCAGATAGTTGGTATGAAGAAGGTACAACTTCCAGGGCACGTTGGCGTTCTACCTATCACAAAGGCATGGAGGTAGGAACGAAGCAGAGCAACAGAATGATACGTTTGGCAAGAATCAGGCACAATTGACAGTGTGTAGTTGGGTATTTCAGAGAGAAGGGGACAAGAAATGGCATAAATGTAACAGTGCGGTGTCGGATATGTAAGTGGTGGTATTGCAGCAGCGGTGGGTTTGCCATACACAGGTGATGTGGAGCAGGAGCAATGGCATCATGAAACTTACCCCTCTATTTAGGGTTTGCGTGCCCGTATTACTGCAGTGAATAAACATTATAGGACAGGACGAATTCCCAAGTACCAACAGTCGAAGGAACACCTCTTCTAACCAAGCAGCTGCTGCCTCTGACATGAAGGAGAAGACTCCCTCTTATGGCATGCCATCTCAGTTGGCTTGGCCACAGTGGATGCCTAAGCAGCTGTTATTTGGAGGACTGGAGTAGAATAGGCCCAGTCATGGCAAATCATTTCTGTGACAGTGCGAATACAGCAACATAGTCATTAATACTACTTTGTCTAGGGCATTCACCCTCGGACATCGCCAGCCAGCATCGCTCCGCAGTGTCCAGGCTACTTGAACTGATTAGGCCCATTGTAGGACGGAATAAGTCATCATGCCAGTCCTTTAGCACACAGAGCACCTTGGGGACCACCACCATAGAAGGTGACCATAATGAGCCCCACAGGTGGTTTTGGGCAAAAATTTAAAATTTGGGGCTTGCGCCAGCGATAACTCACGTACTAACGGATTCGCAAAAAGTGGAAAGGTCTCACCGGGTTTCGTCACATCTGAATCGATGCAACGCTTTGTTCGTGAAACACTAAGGTGGCACATTATATTCAAGTTGGGAATCAAACCCAAACTGGACAAATCAAAAGTGAGAGCGTCTCCTATGAGCAATCCTGCGAGCAGCCATTCCCAAATACGTAAGAGTTGCTCTCCATGCATAGGCCTCTAAAGTCATTTTTTAAAATCAGAATTCTGGGAAACCCACTTTGGGATCACTTGTGGAACCGACAACTACATCTTCAATTCTCCCAAGATTGGAAGTCAATCTGGAATGCAAATGAAATTACTGATATCAGTGTACCCCAAGTAATTAGCTCATGGTGCTGCATCTTTCATGAAGCAATTATACATCGAGTGAGTTTCAACGTAGTTTTGTAACCCAGTGAGGTCTTACTGACAAACTGCTCCAAGGCAAACATTCCCAGTGGGATATTCAAAATGCCTGCACAGGTGACATTGTAATCAACGCCACCATTGAAAATCATTACACCAAGCAGAGTACCAACAGTGGTCCCCACATCAAGCAAGAGAAATCACACTTGGAGGAAATTAGAGGCAAAATGGTTGTGTTGTCTAACGACATTTATCGTTTTTCTTACACATTTTGTTAACACCTTTTGCTTTGTTGTAACATGAGGCAAATCAGAAATGTAATATGAGTCAATACCTGTTTAATTGTAACTGGTGAGGTTGGGTACAACATTAGCATTTTGTCTTCCATCCTTCCCTTCCAAAATAAACTTTGTTACACTTGGAAAAAAAACATGGAATGGAACCCTCTGACTCTTCAATTCATGGAACTCTCTTCTCTTCCTTGATGGCCTGTTTTTTTTTTTTTTTCCTCTAATCTTGCTCCCTCTGCTCTCTCAGATCTATCTACCCCACCTACTCCAGACGCATATGAGCACTCCCAGGTAACCTCCAGGTTAAAATCCCCAAATCCAGGCTTACCGCACACCTCAATTATATTGTTCGTCCTTTCTCCAATTTGTGGAAATGCCTTCCAAAGATGATCCCAATCCCACCCTTTCCTCCAGGGCTTCAAGCAAATAGCACAACATCATCTCATGTCATTCCTCATCCCTCCTTACCTGCAATTTTGATGTGCACATGAACCCTACCTCACCCAACTATCTTATTTGCAGGTTACGTCGCTTCCGCCATCTTTACCTCCGCCACCAAAGGTGGATGGAGGTTGTTTTCACCCCTGTCTGCATGTTTGTTTGTGGACAAGATATCTCAAAATGTTGTGGACGTTGTTGTGATGATTTTGTGGACGGATGATTTTGATTTAATGTGATTCTGTATTGTAATTTTCTGGTCTACTCTAGGATACAAAACGTAAACTGTTCACCTGGTGGAGGTATGCTCTCTACTGAGTGCCGTTCTACTTTTCTATTTATTCATTCCCTTGCTTGTTGCATCCACTTGTTGCCCCGACGCCCCAAATGACAGACCATTGCTTTCATAACATGCTGTCACCTCACCCTTCCATGACCTTCAATATTGCATCAAAAACTAGAGGTTCCAGGGAACCTGAACTCAACTGGTCTATATCAATATGGTTAGAATATGCATAATAGAACCACAAACTATATAGTTTATATGTGCTAAAAATATATGACAAAAATATATTTTTTCAATATGGCCGCCCTGCCGTGCCCATTTTTGGGCGTGCAATGCCCAAATGCAATCCCAAACTAGTTTATGTCTTAAAGATGCTGCACAACAAGTTTCATCAAATTTAAACAATATTTGTGACTTTTAGAGCGTAGACGTCGAATTGTTTACAGACGACACACAGACAGACAGACAGACAGACAGACAGACAGACGGACGACAGACGACGTACACTGCGTGGCGACAAAAACTCAGCTGGACATAGTCCAGTTGAGTTAATAAATGAAAACCTTCATCATAGTGTGTGGATATTATAAATATATCTCGTTTTTCGAATGGCAATCAAAAGGGCTCCCATGTGACACCTCATGGTCGCCTGTCCAACTCACAATCCTGTGAGATATGCGAAAACACCGTGGACCATCTTCATAAGGCCCATGGCGGCTATCGGCTCAAAATCCTTCCAACAGGTGCTTTGGTCGTTTTACAATGAAGGGAAAACTTAAAGGGAGGGCTTGGCGATTGTGAATATGACAGCTCTGGAGATGTATTTGGCTTTGCATGACAGGAAGCACCAACATGGCGGCTGTATGGCTTTTAAGGTTGAAATTGTGAGTGGACTCAGGCTCATTGTCGGGTGAAACAAAATGTTATACAAGGACAGACGGACATACAAATGGACAAGCATATTATTATATCGTGCATATGCAAGTGCACGCATACGTGCGCACACACAAACACACACATACACACATACACATACAAATACACACACACACACACACACACACACACACACACACACATATACACACACACACACACACCCACACTAGCTGGCAGTATAACCTACAGGTATGCGAACTCCAGTCTCGGCATTCTAGCCTGGGTTTGAACCCCGACACAGCTATATCCTATCATCCTGGTGTTCCACAGGCAGAGACATTCATCAGTGTGTGTGTGTGTGTGTGTGTGTGTGTGTGTGTGTGTGTGTGTGTGTGTGTGTGTGTGTGTGTGTGTGTGTGTGTGTGTGTGTGTGCGTGCGCGTGCTGTCCCTCGGATGGACGTTAAAGCACAGCATTCCATCTGCTCGTATCAGTTGGTGGACATGAAGATCCGATGGTGCCCATCGTTAAGAGTAGGTGGGGTATCACCAATACCTCAAACAAATTCTAAATTCATGCCATGTTTGAATGATTGGAATCAATGGCAAACCACCCAGTGTAACCAAACCGCCAGGAAAACTAAACCACCCAACAGCATCAAATCACCGAGCATATCCAAGCCACCAGCATACCCAAACCATTCAGCACAACCAAACCACCAGCATAACCAAACCACCAGCATAACCAAACCACCAGCATAACCAAGTCACCAGCATAACCAAACCATTCAGCACAACCAAACCACCAGCATAACCAAACCATTCAGCACAACCAAACCACCAGCATAACCAAACCACCAGCATAACCAAGTCACCAGCATACCCAAACCATTCAGCACAACCAAACCACCAGCATCACCAAACCACCAGCATAACCAAGTCACCAGCATACCCAAACCATTCAGCACAACCAAACCACCAGCATCACCAAACCACCAGCATAACCAAGTCACCAGCATAACCAAGTCACCAGCATAACCAAACCACCAGCATAACCAAACCACCAGCATAACCAAGTCACCAGCATAACCAAACCACCTAGCACAACCAAGTCACCAGCATAACCAAGTCACCAGCATAACCAAACCACACAGCATAACCAAGTCACCAGCATAACCAAACCACCAGCATAACCAAACCACCAGCATAACCAAACCACCTAGCACAACCAAGTCACCAGCATAACCAAGTCACCAGCATAACCAAACCACACAGCATAACCAAGTCACCAGCATAACCAAACCACCAGCATAAACAAACCACCAGCATAACCAAACCACACAGCATAACCAAACCACGCAGCATAACCAAGTCACCAGCATAACCAAACGACCAGCATAACCAAGTCACCAGCATAACCAAACCACCAGCATAACCAAACCACCAGCATAACCAAACCACCAGCATAACCAAACCACACAGCATAACCAAACCACCAGCATAACCAAACCACCAGCATAACCAAACCACCAGCATAACCAAGTCACCAGCATAACCAAACCACACAGCATAATCAAACCACACAGCATAACCAAACCACCAGCATAACCAAACCACACAGCACAACCAAACCACCCAGCATATACCGGAACCACACAGCATAACCAAGTCACCAGCATAACCAAACCACCAGCATAACCAAACCGCCAGCATAACCAAACCACCAGCATAACCAAACCACCAGCATAACCAAGTCACCAGCATAACCAAACCACACAGCATAATCAAACCACACAGCATAACCAAACCACCAGCATAACCAAGTCACCAGCATAACCAAACCACACAGCATAACCAAACCACCAGCATAACCAAGTCACCAGCATAACCAAGTCACCAGCAAAACCAAACCACACAGCACAACCAAACCACCCAGCATAACCAAACCACCAGCATAACCAAGTCACCAGCATAACCAAACCACACAGCATAATCAAACCACACAGCATAACCAAACCACCAGCATAACCAAACGACCAGCATAAACAAGTCACCAGCATAACCAAACCACCAGCATAACCAAACCACCAGCATAACCAAACCACCAGCACAACCAAACCACACAGCACAACCAAACCACCCAGCATAACCAAACCACCAGCATAACCAAGTCACCAGCATAACCAAGTCACCAGCATAACCAAACCACACAGCATAACCAAACCACCAGCATAACCAAGTCACCAGCATAACCAAACCACACAGCATAACCAAACCACCAGCATAACCAAGTCACCAGCATAACCAAGTCACCAGCAAAACCAAACCACCAGCATAACCAAACCACCAGCATAACCAAACCACCCAGCACAACCAAACCACCAGCATAACCAAATCACCAGCATAACCAAACCACCAGCATAACCAAACCACCAGCATAACCAAGTCACCAGCATAACCAAGTCACCAGCATAACCAAACCACCAGCATAACCAAACCACCAGCATAACCAAGTCACCAACATAACCAAACCACCAGCATAACCAAGTCACCAGCATAACCAAACCACCAGCATAACCAAACCACCAGCATAACCAAACCACCAGCATCACCAAATTACCCAGCATATATCGGAACCACACAGCACAACCAAACCACCCAGCATAACCAAACCACCCAGCATAACCAAACCACCAGCATAACCAAACCACCAGAATCACCAAATTACCCAGCATATATCGGAACCACACAGCACAACCAAACCACCCAGCATAACCAAGTCACCAGCATAACCAAATCACCAGCATAACCAAACCACCAGCATAACCAAACCACCAGCATAACCAAACCACCAGCAAAACCAAACCACCAGCATAACCAAACCACCAGCATAACCAAGTCACCAACATAACCAAACCACCAGCATAACCAAACCACCAGCATAACCAAACCACCAGCATCACCAAATTACCCAGCATATATCGGAACCACACAGCACAACCAAACCACCAGCATAACCAAACCACCAGCATAACCAAACCACCAGCATAACCAAGTCACCAGCATAACCAAGTCACCAGCATAACCAAGTCACCAGCATAACCAAACCACCAGCATAACCAAACCACCAGCATAACCAAGTCACCAACATAACCAAACCACCAGCATAACCAAGTCACCAGCATAACCAAACCACCAGCATAACCAAACCACCAGCATAACCAAACCACCAGCATCACCAAATTACCCAGCATCACCAAACCACAAGCATAACCAAACCACAAGCATAACCAAACCACCAGCATAACCAAACCACCAGCATAACCAAACCACCAGCATAACCAAACCACCAGCATAACGAAACCACCAGCATAACCAAACCACCAGCATAACCAAACCACCAGCAAAACCAAACCACCAGCATCACCAAATTACCCAGCATAACCAAACCACCCAGCATAACCAAACCACAAGCATAACCAAACCACAAGCATAACCAAACCACCAGCATAACCAAACCACCAGCATAACCAAGTCACCAACATAACCAAACCACCAGCATAACCAAACCACCAGCATAACCAAACCACCAGCATAACCAAACCATTCAGCACAACCAAACCACCAGCATAACCAAACCACCAGCATAACCAAACCACCAGCATATATCGGAACCACACAGCATAACCAAACCACACAGCACAACCAAACCACACAGCATAACCAAACCACCAGCATAACCAAACCACCAGCATAACCAAGTCACCAACATAACCAAACCACCAGCATAACCAAACCACCAGCATAACCAAACCACCAGCATAACCAAACCATTCAGCACAACCAAACCACCAGCATAACCAAACCACCAGCATAACCAAACCACCAGCATATATCGGAACCACACAGCATAACCAAACCACACAGCACAACCAAACCACACAGCATAACCAAACCACCAGCATAACCAAACCACCAGCATAACCAAACCACCCAGCATATATCGGAACCACCCAGCATAACCAAACCACACAGCACAACCAAACCACCCAGCATAACCAAACCACACAGCACAACCAAACCACCCAGCATAACCAAACCACCAGCATAACCAAACCACAAGCATAACCAAACCACACAGCACAACCAAACCACCCAGCATAACCAAACCACCAGCATAACCAAACCACCAGCATAACCAAACCACCCAGCATATATCGGAACCACCCAGCATAACCAAACCACACAGCACAACCAAACCACCCAGCATAACCAAACCACACAGCATAACCAAACCACCAGCATAACCAAACCACCAGCATAACCAAACCACCAGCATAACCAAACCACGCAGCATAACCAAACCACCCAACATAACCAAACCACACAGCATAACCAAACCACACAGCATAACCACCCCACCCAGCATAACCAAACCACACAGCACAACCAAACAACCAGCATAACCAAACCACACAGCACAACCAAACCACCAGCATAACCAAACCACACAGCACAACCAAACCACCCAGCATAACCAAACCACCAGCATAACCAAACCACACAGCACAACCAAACCACCAGCATAACCAAACCACACAGCACAACCAAACCACCAGCATAACCAAACCACCAGCATAACCAAACCACCAGCATAACCAAACCACACAGCACAACCAAACCACCAGCATAACCAAACCACACAGCACAACCAAACCACCCAGCATAACCAAACCACCAGCATAACCAAACCACCCAGCATAACCAAACCACCAGCATAACCAAACCACACAGCATAACCAAACCACCCAGCATAACCAAACCACCAGCATAACCAAACCACCCAGCATAACCAAACCACCAGCATAACCAAACCACCCAGCATAACCAAACCACCCAGCACAACCAAACCACCAGCATAACCAAACCACCCAGCATAACCAAACCACCCAGCACAACCAAACCACCAGCATAACCAAACCACCCAGCATAACCAAACCACCCAGCATAACCAAACCACCCAGCATAACCAAACCACCCAGCATAACCAAACCACACAGCACAACCAAACCACCAGCATAACCAAACCACCCAGCATAACCAAACCACCAGCATAACCAAGTCACCAACAAAACCAAACCACCAGCATAACCAAACCACCAGCATAACCAAACCACCCAGCATAACCAAACCATTCAGCACAACCAAACCACCCAACATAACCAAACCACCAGCATAACCAAGTCACCAACATAACCAAACCACCAGCATAACCAAGTCACCAACATAACCAAACCACCAGCATAACCAAGTCACCAACATAACCAAACCACCAGCATAACCAAGTCACCAACATAACCAAACCACCAGCATAACCAAACCACCAGCATAACCAAACCACCCAGCATAACCAAACCATTCAGCACAACCAAACCACCAGCATAACCAAACCACCAGCATAACCAAACCACCAGCATAACCAAGTCACCAACATAACCAAACCACCAGCATAACCAAACCACCAGCATAACCAAACCACCCAGCATAACCAAACCATTCAGCACAACCAAACCACCAGCATAACCAAGTCACCAACATAACCAAATCACCAGCATAACCAAACCACCCAGCATAACCAAACCACCAGCATAACCAAACCACCAGCATAACCAAACCACCCAGCATAACCAAACCATTCAGCACAACCAAACCACCAGCATAACCAAGTCACAAACATAACCAAACCACCAGCATAACCAAACCACCCAGCATAACCAAACCACCAGCATAACCAAACCACCAGCATAACCAAACCACCAGCATAACCAAACCACCAGCATAACCAAACCACACAGCATAACCAAACCACACAGCATAACCAAACCACACAGCATAACCAAACCACACAGCATAACCAAACCACACAGCATAACCAAATCACCAGCATAACCAAACCACACAGCATAACCAAACCACACAGCATAACCAAACCACACAGCATAACCAACCACACAGCATAACCAAACCACACAGCATAACCAAATCACCAGCATAACCAAACCACCAGCATAACCAAACCACCAGCATAACCAAACCACGCAGCATAACCAAACCACGCAGCATAACCAAACCACAAAGCATAACCAAACCACACAGCATAACCAAACCACACAGCATAACCAAATCACCAGCATAACCAAACCACCAGCATAACCAAACCACCAGCATAACCAAACCACGCAGCATAACCAAACCACCCAACATAACCAAACCACACAGCATAACCAAACCACACAGCATAACCAAACCACCAGCATAACCAAACCACCAGCATAACCAAACCACACAGCACAACCAAACCACCAGCATAACCAAACCACCAGCATAACCAAACCACACAGCATAACCAAACCACACAGCATAACCAAAGCACACAGCATAACCAAACCACCAGCATAACCAAACCACACAGCATAACCAAACCACCAGCATAACCAAACCACACAGCATAACCAAACCACCAGCATAACCAAACCACACAGCATAACCAAACCACACAGCATAACCAAACCACCAGCATAACCAAACCACACAGCACAACCAAACCACACAGCATAACCAAACCACACAGCATAACCAAACCACCAGCATAACCAAACCACACAGCATAACCAAACCACTCAGCATAACCAAACCATCCAGCATAACCAAACCACACAGCATAACCAAACCACACAGCATAACCCAAACCACCAGCGTAACCAAACCACACAGCACAACCAAACCACACAGCATAACCAAACCACACAGCATAACCAAACCACCAGCATAACCAAACCACACAGCACAACCAAACCACACAGCATAACCAAACCACACAGCATAACCAAACCACCAGCATAACCAAACCACACAGCATAACCAAACCACTCAGCATAACCAAACCATCCAGCATAACCAAACCACACAGCATAACCAAACCACACAGCATAACCAAACCACACAGCACAACCAAACCACCAGCATAACCAAACCACACAGCACAACCAAACCACCAGCATAACCAAACCACCAGCATAACCAAACCACACAGCATAACCAAACCACCAGCATAACCAAACCACCAGCATAACCAAACCACACAGCATAACCAAACCACACAGCATAACCAAACCACACAGCATAACCAAACCACACAGCATAACCAAATCACCAGCATAACCAAACCACACAGCATAACCAAACCACACAGCATAACCAAACCACACAGCATAACCAAACCACACAGCATAACCAAATCACCAGCATAACCAAACCACCAGCATAACCAAACCACCAGCATAACCAAACCACGCAGCATAACCAAACCACACAGCATAACCAAACCACACAGCATAACCAAACCACACAGCATAACCAAATCACCAGCATAACCAAACCACCAGCATAACCAAACCACGCAGCATAACCAAACCACCCAACATAACCAAACCACACAGCATAACCAAACCACACAGCATAACCAAACCACCAGCATAACCAAACCACCAGCATAACCAAACCACACAGCACAACCAAACCACCAGCATAACCAAACCACCAGCATAACCAAACCACACAGCATAACCAAACCACACAGCATAACCAAAGCACACAGCATAACCAAACCACCAGCATAACCAAACCACACAGCATAACCAAACCACCAGCATAACCAAACCACACAGCATAACCAAACCACCAGCATAACCAAACCACACAGCATAACCAAACCACCAGCATAACCAAACCACACAGCACAACCAAACCACCAGCATAACCAAACCACACAGCACAACCAAACCACCAGCATAACCAAACCACACAGCACAACCAAACCACCAGCATAACCAAACCACCAGCATAACCAAACCACACAGCACAACCAAACCACCAGCACAACCAAACCACCAGCACAACCAAACCACACAGCACAACCAAACCACCAGCATAACCAAACCACACAGCACAACCAAACCACCAGCATAACCAAACCACACAGCACAACCAAACCACACAGCACAACCAAACCACCAGCATAACCAAACCACACAGCACAACCAAACCACCAGCATAACCAAACCACACAGCACAACCAAACCACACAGCACAACCAAACCACCAGCACAACCAAACCACCAGCATAACCAAACCACCAGCATAACTAAACCACCAGCATAACCAAACCACCTGCATAACCAAATCACCCAGCATACCCAAACCACCAGCATAACCAAACCACACAGCACAACCAAACCACCAGCATAACCAAACCACACAGCACAACCAAACCACCAGCATAACCAAACCACACAGCACAACCAAACCACCAGCATAACTAAACCACCAGCATAACCAAACCACACAGCACAACCAAACCACCAGCATAACCAAACCACCAGCATAACCAAACCACACAGCACAACCAAACCACCAGCATAACCAAACCACACAGCACAACCAAACCACCAGCATAACCAAACCACACAGCACAACCAAATCACCAGCATAACCAAACCACCAGCATAACCAAACCACCAGCATAACCAAACCACCAGCATAACCAAAGCATTCAGCATAACCAAACCACCAGCATAACCAAAGCATTCAGCATAACCAAACCACCAGCATAACCAAACCACACAGCACAACCAAACCACCAGCATAACCAAACCACCAGCATAACCAAACCACCAGCATAACCAAACCACACAGCACAACCAAATCACCAGCATAACCAAACCACCAGCATAACCAAACCACCAGCATAACCAAACCACCAGCATAACCAAAGCATTCAGCATAACCAAACCACCAGCATAACCAAACCACCAGCATAACCAAACCACCAGCATAACCAAACCACCAGCATAACCAAACCACACAGCACAACCAAACCACCAGCATAACCAAACCACCAGCATAACCAAACCACCAGCATAACCAAAGCATTCAGCATAACCAAACCACCAGCATAACCAAACCACACAGCATAACCAAACCACCCAGCACAACCAAACCACCAGCATAACCAAACCACCAGCATAACCAAACCACCAGCATAACCAAACCACCAGCATAACCAAACCACCAGCATAACCAAACCACACAGCACAACCAAACCACCAGCATAACCAAACCACACAGCACAACCAAACCACCAGCATAACCAAACCACACAGCATAACCAAACCACACAGCACAACCAAACCACCAGCATAACCAAACCACCAGCATAACCAAAGCATTCAGCATAACCAAACCACCAGCATAACCAAACCACACAGCATAACCAAACCACCAGCATAACCAAACCACCAGCATAACCAAACCACCAGCATAACCAAAGCATTCAGCATAACCAAACCACCAGCATAACCAAACCACACAGCATAACCAAACCACCCAGCACAACCAAACCACCAGCATAACCAAACCACCAGCATAACCAAACCACCAGCATAACCAAACCACCAGCATAACCAAACCACCAGCATAACCAAACCACCAGCATAACCAAGTCACCAGCATAACCAAGTCACCAGCATAACCAAACCACCAGCATAACCAAACCACCAGCATAACCAAGTCACCAGCATAACCAAACCACCTAGCACAACCAAGTCACCAGCATAACCAAGTCACCAGCATAACCAAACCACACAGCATAACCAAGTCACCAGCATAACCAAACCACCAGCATAACCAAACCACCAGCATAACCAAACCACCTAGCACAACCAAGTCACCAGCATAACCAAGTCACCAGCATAACCAAACCACCAGCATAAACAAACCACCAGCATAACCAAACCACACAGCATAACCAAACCACGCAGCATAACCAAGTCACCAGCATAACCAAACGACCAGCATAACCAAGTCACCAGCATAACCAAACCACCAGCATAACCAAACCACCAGCATAACCAAACCACCAGCATAACCAAACCACACAGCATAACCAAACCACCAGCATAACCAAACCACCAGCATAACCAAACCACCAGCATAACCAAGTCACCAGCATAACCAAACCACACAGCATAATCAAACCACACAGCATAACCAAACCACCAGCATAACCAAACCACACAGCACAACCAAACCACCCAGCATATATCGGAACCACACAGCATAACCAAGTCACCAGCATAACCAAACCACCAGCATAACCAAACCGCCAGCATAACCAAACCACCAGCATAACCAAACCACCAGCATAACCAAGTCACCAGCATAACCAAACCACACAGCATAATCAAACCACACAGCATAACCAAACCACCAGCATAACCAAGTCACCAGCATAACCAAACCACACAGCATAACCAAACCACCAGCATAACCAAGTTACCAGCATAACCAAGTCACCAGCAAAACCAAACCACACAGCACAACCAAACCACCCAGCATAACCAAACCACCAGCATAACCAAGTCACCAGCATAACCAAACCACACAGCATAATCAAACCACACAGCATAACCAAACCACCAGCATAACCAAACGACCAGCATAAACAAGTCACCAGCATAACCAAACCACCAGCATAACCAAACCACCAGCATAACCAAACCACCAGCACAACCAAACCACACAGCACAACCAAACCACCCAGCATAACCAAACCACCAGCATAACCAAGTCACCAGCATAACCAAGTCACCAGCATAACCAAACCACACAGCATAACCAAACCACCAGCATAACCAAGTCACCAGCATAACCAAACCACACAGCATAACCAAACCACCAGCATAACCAAGTCACCAGCATAACCAAGTCACCAGCAAAACCAAACCACCAGCATAACCAAACCACCAGCATAACCAAACCACCCAGCACAACCAAACCACCAGCATAACCAAATCACCAGCATAACCAAACCACCAGCATAACCAAACCACCAGCATAACCAAGTCACCAGCATAACCAAGTCACCAGCATAACCAAACCACCAGCATAACCAAACCACCAGCATAACCAAGTCACCAACATAACCAAACCACCAGCATAACCAAGTCACCAGCATAACCAAACCACCAGCATAACCAAACCACCAGCATAACCAAACCACCAGCATCACCAAATTACCCAGCATATATCGGAACCACACAGCACAACCAAACCACCCAGCATAACCAAACCACCCAGCATAACCAAACCACCAGCATAACCAAACCACCAGAATCACCAAATTACCCAGCATATATCGGAACCACACAGCACAACCAAACCACCCAGCATAACCAAGTCACCAGCATAACCAAATCACCAGCATAACCAAACCACCAGCATAACCAAACCACCAGCATAACCAAACCACCAGCAAAACCAAACCACCAGCATAACCAAACCACCAGCATAACCAAGTCACCAACATAACCAAACCACCAGCATAACCAAACCACCAGCATAACCAAACCACCAGCATCACCAAATTACCCAGCATATATCGGAACCACACAGCACAACCAAACCACCAGCATAACCAAACCACCAGCATAACCAAACCACCAGCATAACCAAGTCACCAGCATAACCAAGTCACCAGCATAACCAAGTCACCAGCATAACCAAACCACCAGCATAACCAAACCACCAGCATAACCAAGTCACCAACATAACCAAACCACCAGCATAACCAAGTCACCAGCATAACCAAACCACCAGCATAACCAAACCACCAGCATAACCAAACCACCAGCATCACCAAATTACCCAGCATCACCAAACCACAAGCATAACCAAACCACAAGCATAACCAAACCACCAGCATAACCAAACCACCAGCATAACCAAACCACCAGCATAACCAAACCACCAGCATAACGAAACCACCAGCATAACCAAACCACCAGCATAACCAAACCACCAGCAAAACCAAACCACCAGCATCACCAAATTACCCAGCATAACCAAACCACCCAGCATAACCAAACCACAAGCATAACCAAACCACAAGCATAACCAAACCACCAGCATAACCAAACCACCAGCATAACCAAGTCACCAACATAACCAAACCACCAGCATAACCAAACCACCAGCATAACCAAACCACCAGCATAACCAAACCATTCAGCACAACCAAACCACCAGCATAACCAAACCACCAGCATAACCAAACCACCAGCATATATCGGAACCACACAGCATAACCAAACCACACAACACAACCAAACCACACAGCATAACCAAACCACCAGCATAACCAAACCACCAGCATAACCAAGTCACCAACATAACCAAACCACCAGCATAACCAAACCACCAGCATAACCAAACCACCAGCATAACCAAACCATTCAGCACAACCAAACCACCAGCATAACCAAACCACCAGCATAACCAAACCACCAGCATATATCGGAACCACACAGCATAACCAAACCACACAGCACAACCAAACCACACAGCATAACCAAACCACCAGCATAACCAAACCACCAGCATAACCAAACCACCCAGCATATATCGGAACCACCCAGCATAACCAAACCACACAGCACAACCAAACCACCCAGCATAACCAAACCACACAGCACAACCAAACCACCCAGCATAACCAAACCACCAGCATAACCAAACCACAAGCATAACCAAACCACACAGCACAACCAAACCACCCAGCATAACCAAACCACCAGCATAACCAAACCACCAGCATAACCAAACCACCCAGCATATATCGGAACCACCCAGCATAACCAAACCACACAGCACAACCAAACCACCCAGCATAACCAAACCACACAGCATAACCAAACCACCAGCATAACCAAACCACCAGCATAACCAAACCACCAGCATAACCAAACCACGCAGCATAACCAAACCACCCAACATAACCAAACCACACAGCATAACCAAACCACACAGCATAACCACCCCACCCAGCATAACCAAACCACACAGCACAACCAAACAACCAGCATAACCAAACCACACAGCACAACCAAACCACCAGCATAACCAAACCACACAGCACAACCAAACCACCCAGCATAACCAAACCACCAGCATAACCAAACCACACAGCACAACCAAACCACCAGCATAACCAAACCACACAGCACAACCAAACCACCAGCATAACCAAACCACCAGCATAACCAAACCACCAGCATAACCAAACCACACAGCACAACCAAACCACCAGCATAACCAAACCACACAGCACAACCAAACCACCCAGCATAACCAAACCACCAGCATAACCAAACCACCCAGCATAACGAAACCACCAGCATAACCAAACCACACAGCATAACCAAACCACCCAGCATAACCAAACCACCAGCATAACCAAACCACCCAGCATAACCAAACCACCAGCATAACCAAACCACCCAGCATAACCAAACCACCCAGCATAACCAAACCACCCAGCACAACCAAACCACCAGCATAACCAAACCACCCAGCATAACCAAACCACCCAGCACAACCAAACCACCAGCATAACCAAACCACCCAGCATAACCAAACCACCCAGCATAACCAAACCACCCAGCATAACCAAACCACCCAGCATAACCAAACCACACAGCACAACCAAACCACCAGCATAACCAAACCACCCAGCATAACCAAACCACCAGCATAACCAAGTCACCAACAAAACCAAACCACCAGCATAACCAAACCACCAGCATAACCAAACCACCCAGCATAACCAAACCATTCAGCACAACCAAACCACCCAACATAACCAAACCACCAGCATAACCAAGTCACCAACATAACCAAACCACCAGCATAACCAAGTCACCAACATAACCAAACCACCAGCATAACCAAGTCACCAACATAACCAAACCACCAGCATAACCAAGTCACCAACATAACCAAACCACCAGCATAACCAAACCACCAGCATAACCAAACCACCCAGCATAACCAAACCATTCAGCACAACCAAACCACCAGCATAACCAAACCACCAGCATAACCAAACCACCAGCATAACCAAGTCACCAACATAACCAAACCACCAGCATAACCAAACCACCAGCATAACCAAACCACCCAGCATAACCAAACCATTCAGCACAACCAAACCACCAGCATAACCAAGTCACCAACATAACCAAATCACCAGCATAACCAAACCACCCAGCATAACCAAACCACCAGCATAACCAAACCACCAGCATAACCAAACCACCCAGCATAACCAAACCATTCAGCACAACCAAACCACCAGCATAACCAAGTCACCAACATAACCAAACCACCAGCATAACCAAACCACCCAGCATAACCAAACCACCAGCATAACCAAACCACCAGCATAACCAAACCACCAGCATAACCAAACCACCAGCATAACCAAACCACACAGCATAACCAAACCACACAGCATAACCAAACCACACAGCATAACCAAACCACACAGCATAACCAAACCACACAGCATAACCAAATCACCAGCATAACCAAACCACACAGCATAACCAAACCACACAGCATAACCAAACCACACAGCATAACCAACCACACAGCATAACCAAACCACACAGCATAACCAAATCACCAGCATAACCAAACCACCAGCATAACCAAACCACGCAGCATAACCAAACCACGCAGCATAACCAAACCACGCAGCATAACCAAACCACAAAGCATAACCAAACCACACAGCATAACCAAACCACACAGCATAACCAAATCACCAGCATAACCAAACCACCAGCATAACCAAACCACCAGCATAACCAAACCACGCAGCATAACCAAACCACCCAACATAACCAAACCACACAGCATAACCAAACCACACAGCATAACCAAACCACCAGCATAACCAAACCACCAGCATAACCAAACCACACAGCACAACCAAACCACCAGCATAACCAAACCACCAGCATAACCAAACCACACAGCATAACCAAACCACACAGCATAACCAAAGCACACAGCATAACCAAACCACCAGCATAACCAAACCACACAGCATAACCAAACCACCAGCATAACCAAACCACACAGCATAACCAAACCACCAGCATAACCAAACCACACAGCATAACCAAACCACCAGCATAACCAAACCACACAGCACAACCAAACCACACAGCATAACCAAACCACACAGCATAACCAAACCACCAGCATAACCAAACCACACAGCATAACCAAACCACTCAGCATAACCAAACCATCCAGCATAACCAAACCACACAGCATAACCAAACCACACAGCATAACCCAAACCACCAGCATAACCAAACCACACAGCACAACCAAACCACACAGCATAACCAAACCACACAGCATAACCAAACCACCAGCATAACCAAACCACACAGCACAACCAAACCACACAGCATAACCAAACCACACAGCATAACCAAACCACCAGCATAACCAAACCACACAGCATAACCAAACCACTCAGCATAACCAAACCATCCAGCATAACCAAACCACACAGCATAACCAAACCACACAGCATAACCAAACCACACAGCACAACCAAACCACCAGCATAACCAAACCACACAGCACAACCAAACCACCAGCATAACCAAACCACCAGCATAACCAAACCACACAGCATAACCAAACCACCAGCATAACCAAACCACCAGCATAACCAAACCACACAGCATAACCAAACCACACAGCATAACCAAACCACACAGCATAACCAAACCACACAGCATAACCAAATCACCAGCATAACCAAACCACACAGCATAACCAAACCACACAGCATAACCAAACCACACAGCATAACCAAACCACACAGCATAACCAAATCACCAGCATAACCAAACCACCAGCATAACCAAACCACCAGCATAACCAAACCACGCAGCATAACCAAACCACACAGCATAACCAAACCACACAGCATAACCAAACCACACAGCATAACCAAATCACCAGCATAACCAAACCACCAGCATAACCAAACCACGCAGCATAACCAAACCACCCAACATAACCAAACCACACAGCATAACCAAACCACACAGCATAACCAAACCACCAGCATAACCAAACCACCAGCATAACCAAACCACACAGCACAACCAAACCACCAGCATAACCAAACCACCAGCATAACCAAACCACACAGCATAACCAAACCACACAGCATAACCAAAGCACACAGCATAACCAAACCACCAGCATAACCAAACCACACAGCATAACCAAACCACCAGCATAACCAAACCACACAGCATAACCAAACCACCAGCATAACCAAACCACACAGCATAACCAAACCACCAGCATAACCAAACCACACAGCACAACCAAACCACCAGCATAACCAAACCACACAGCACAACCAAACCACCAGCATAACCAAACCACACAGCACAACCAAACCACCAGCATAACCAAACCACCAGCATAACCAAACCACACAGCACAACCAAACCACCAGCACAACCAAACCACCAGCACAACCAAACCACACAGCACAACCAAACCACCAGCATAACCAAACCACACAGCACAACCAAACCACCAGCATAACCAAACCACACAGCACAACCAAACCACACAGCACAACCAAACCACCAGCATAACCAAACCACACAGCACAACCAAACCACCAGCATAACCAAACCACACAGCACAACCAAACCACACAGCACAACCAAACCACCAGCACAACCAAACCACCAGCATAACCAAACCACCAGCATAACTAAACCACCAGCATAACCAAACCACCTGCATAACCAAATCACCCAGCATACCCAAACCACCAGCATAACCAAACCACACAGCACAACCAAACCACCAGCATAACCAAACCACACAGCACAACCAAACCACCAGCATAACCAAACCACACAGCACAACCAAACCACCAGCATAACTAAACCACCAGCATAACCAAACCACACAGCACAACCAAACCACCAGCATAACCAAACCACCAGCATAACCAAACCACACAGCACAACCAAACCACCAGCATAACCAAACCACACAGCACAACCAAACCACCAGCATAACCAAACCACACAGCACAACCAAATCACCAGCATAACCAAACCACCAGCATAACCAAACCACCAGCATAACCAAACCACCAGCATAACCAAAGCATTCAGCATAACCAAACCACCAGCATAACCAAAGCATTCAGCATAACCAAACCACCAGCATAACCAAACCACACAGCATAACCAAACCACACAGCATAACCAAACCACCAGCATAACCAAACCACACAGCATAACCAAACCACCAGCATAACCAAACCACCAGCACAACCAAACCACCAGCATAACCAAACCACCAGCATAACCAAACCACCAGCATAACCAAACCACACAGCATAACCAAACCACCAGCATAACCAAACCACCAGCATAACCAAACCACACAGCACAACCAAATCACCAGCATAACCAAACCACCAGCATAACCAAACCACCAGCATAACCAAACCACCAGCATAACCAAAGCATTCAGCATAACCAAACCACCAGCATAACCAAACCACCAGCATAACCAAACCACCAGCATAACCAAACCACCAGCATAACCAAACCACACAGCACAACCAAACCACCAGCATAACCAAACCACCAGCATAACCAAACCACCAGCATAACCAAAGCATTCAGCATAACCAAACCACACAGCATAACCAAACCACCCAGCACAACCAAACCACCAGCATAACCAAACCACCAGCATAACCAAACCACCAGCATAACCAAACCACCAGCATAACCAAACCACCAGCATAACCAAACCACACAGCACAACCAAACCACCAGCATAACCAAACCACACAGCACAACCAAACCACCAGCATAACCAAACCACAACCAAACCACACAGCACAACCAAACCACCAGCATAACCAAACCACCAGCATAACCAAAGCATTCAGCATAACCAAACCACCAGCATAACCAAACCACACAGCATAACCAAACCATTCAGCATAACCAAACCACACAGCATAACCAAACCATTCAGCATAACCAAACCACACAGCATAACCAAACCATTCAGCATAACCAAACCACACAGCATAACCAAACCACCAGCATAACCAAACCACCAGCATAACCAAACCACCAGCATAACCAAAGCATTCAGCATAACCAAACCACCAGCATAACCAAACCACACAGCATAACCAAACCACCCAGCACAACCAAACCACCAGCATAACCAAACCACCAGCATAACCAAACCACCAGCATAACCAAACCACCAGCATAACCAAACCACCAGCATAACCAAACCACCAGCATAACCAAACCACACAGCACAACCAAACCACCAGCATAACCAAACCACACAGCACAACCAAACCACCAGCATAAAACCAAACCACCACACAGCACAACCAAACCACCAGCATAACCAAACCACCAGCATAACCAAACCACACAGCACAACCAAACCACACAGCATAACCAAACCACCAGCACAACCAAACCACCAGCATAACCAAACCACACAGCACAACCCAAATCACCAGCATAACCAAACCACACAGCACAACCAAACCCCCAGCATAAACCAAACCACCAGCATAACCAAATCACCAGCACAACCAAACCACCAGCATAACCAAACCACACAGCACAACCAAACCACCACCATAACCAAACCACACAGCACAACCAAACCACCAGCATAACCAAACCACCAGCATAACCAAACCACCAGCATAACCAAACCACCAGCATAACCAAACCACCAGCATAACCAAACCACACAGCACAACCAAACCACCAGCATAACCAAACCACACAGCATAACCAAACCATCCAGCATAACCAAACCACCCAGCATAACCAAACCACCAGCATAACCAAACCACCCAGCATAACCAAACCACCAGCATAACCAAACCACCCAGCATAACCAAACCACCAGCATAACCAAACCACCCAGCATAACCAAACCACCCAGCATAACCAAACCACCCAGCATAACCAAACCACCCAGCATAACCAAACCACCAGCATAACTAAACCACCAGCATAACCAAACCACACAGCACAACCAAACCACCAGCATAACCAAACCACACAGCACAACCAAACCACCAGCATAACCAAACCATCCAGCATAACCAAATCACCAGCATAACCAAACCACCAGCATAACCAAACCACCAGCATAACCAAACCACCAGCATAACCAAACCACCAGCATAACCAAACCACCAGCATACCCAAACCACCAGCATACCCAAACCACCAGCATACCCAAACCACCAGCATATCCAAACCACCAGCATACCCAAACCACCAGCATCACCAAACCACCAGCATACCCAAACCACCAGCATACCCAAACCACCAGCATACCCAAACCACCAGCATACCCAAACCATTCAGCTTAACATCAAACCACCCATCGCAACGAATCATCCAGCACAACCTTTCAGTTATCAGTTCGTTGTCTGAGAAATAGTTTCTGTCGGGATTGGAGTCCATTCCATAGGGAGTATGGGAGATAGAAAAACGGCCATATTTGCATACGTAATAAATAGATCCAGGTCATTCCCAGCCAGTTTAAAGCATGTAGAGCTGCAGATGCTATGGAGGAGCGTATGCCATTGAATTATGCACAAAATAAGCATGTAGTTCATCTCAGCCTCTGCACATTGATTGCACGAGTGTTGTAAATACATTTGATCGATTGTTCTCAAAGTAAATGATCGAAATGAAATGGAAAGACAAAGTCACAACTGTTTGTAGGAGGTTAAGAGAATGTCGTGAACAGGATGGACAAGGACAATCGCTCATTTAATTTTTAAAATGGTGCACATGGTCGTCTGCAAGCCTTCCATCAGCTAGCACTCAATTACAAGCACACTCAATGCTTTTAAGGGACATTTTCCATAACCTACTCCCTATAATCCATTTGTCTACCTGACCTTGGGCCTCTTAAAACGAAAAATACAATTAAGGAACACATCATGAGATGTCCTTAGTTGGTGTTTTTTTAATTACTGTTTTTTCCTATTTCACACTCAACAAAATCCTGGGTTGTCCTGTTTGTCATTCCCACGAGGATCATGTTTTAGGGTCTCTGGTTCAGATAACATCAAATCTGTACATTTGTCCATCATCTTTTTCTGCTCTCTCTCCCACAAGAACAGGTTCAGTGCTACAAAAGTAGCCTCAGGGCAAGGATTTACACTAGGTGGCTTGCCTTTGCCTTCCCAGTGGTAGTCAATTTGTGTTGAGGGTGCTGATGATAGCTCACCTACTCAAGACCTCGAGGGATCTGGAACGACCATCAACCGGCGCTGGTACACAGCGACTCCTGCTTAACGTTCAAATCCGAAACACCAGGAGATGAGAGTTTATAGTTGGGTTGGGATTCCGATTCCTTCTCCTGATTTAATTGGCCACAAATAACAATATGTTCCAGTCTATCCGCACCAAGTACCATAGCTATTTTACCAGGCTCCCAATGGCACAAAGATATCCAATTCAGGTTCAAACCGCCCGCTCTGCCGAGCAACCACAATGAAATAAACCAAGAGTCACGCCCTTTGTTCACAATAACAGGACAAGCAGCATAGTTTATCTTCCTTGACAAATTTGGTTTTCGGGATTGAATCTGAGCTTAAGCTGCATGGTTTCCTTATCATCAAAATGAACTCTGTTGCCCTCAGGTGCACGTTTATCCCACCTGCCCTGGCAAACGTTGCTGCACTTGTGGGGAAATTTAATTTCTGGAAAATTAATGACGACAACAAGGTGGCATAGACACCATGAATACCGAGGATGGAGGTTTCACAGGCGATAATTGCTCAAGAATGCTATCAGATTGTTGAGCTTGCCTGATTAATTATTGAGGCTGAGATGTTGTTCTCTCAATGGAAAAAAATGGCTTTTACATTTTTATGTCCGCAGGACAGAGGTTATATTTTCACCTTCTGTCTGTCTGTCTGTCTGTCTGTCCTTCTGTGAGCCAGATATCTCAAAATGTTAAGGACGGATACGGACGAAACTTGGTGGATTTGTATGCATTCATCTTCTAAAACATAAAAAACAAGATAAACCGCTCAGGCATAGAGGCCTAAAGTGAAAAATGAAACAAGTACAAAAAGTTTTAATTAAAACAAAAGCCACGTCGATGTTACACAATGCCTAGATGCAGCTGTGCCTATAACGTCGATGTTATATGCACAGGACATTCCTATTGATTCGATTACTTGATGTTATTTTTGTGCAAAGTGAAAATATATCTCGGCAATTTCCCGTGTGTGGCGACGAATTTTTAATATATCTCGGCATTTTCCCGTCTGTTATTTCAGGCGGTGTATGACTGACCATGCCGCGATTAAAAAAAAAAAATCTCGGCAATTTCCGTGTGTGGCGACACGTGAACGAAGCTATGCTCCTCTCTCCCACGGAGGTATATAATATGGAGAGCCAATTGGCCACCTCGCAGCATTAACCGCCGTGAAGCCACCGGAAATAGTCTGGCGGCCATATTGGGAAGCCGATTGTTTTGTAAACAAAGCCTGTCAAAGCAAAGGCGTGGCGTACTGATGATGCAGCTGGAGCGAATTTTAGGACCGCCGACTATTTAATTAATATAGAATACTAATATTTGAACTGATATTCGGGCTCAGAATCCCGTTCTTTAAGGAAATGGTGTTCATTAAGTTTGAAGTTGGTTCTAGACGCATTTTTCCTGGGGAATCCAATGGTTAGAGCTTGTTTGAAAAAAAAGTGCCCAAAATGACCGCTCGGTGTTCTTTATCGTCCTTCTCATGACCCAATCACCCACTAGTAGGAATAAGAATCCTGACATGTTACACCCCTGTTTAACTCCTGTCTTCACCTTGAACCATTCTGTTGTTTCACCTTGGTCGACGACCCGCACATTGAAAGTCTTGGTAAAGGGCTTTTACAAGGTTCACTAATTTTCCAGGTATGCTGTATTTCTTCATTATGACCCAGACTTTCTCTGGGCAAGGAGTCGAAAGCTTTCTAGAAATCTATAAAATTGAGGTACATCGTCGTTTGCCATTCTTTGGCTTGTTCTATAACTATAATATTACTCAATATAAAGATCTGATTTGTTGTCATGTTATATGATGTTACTTAATTCAGTCATTATATTGTAACTAAGATGTGTATGTTTCTATTACCGAGATGCTAGAAACCAGTCACATAAATGACATGAAACGCTGTCATGTAGTTAACCCACACAATTCTTGGGTTTCGGAAGTTTTTGCTATTCATAACATACAAGACTTACATGTTGCAATGGAACGTTCAGCAGGACATGGTAATTGTTACATGAATAATGGAGCGGAGATATAGACATCTCATGCAACACATCTTTTACAGTTTAAATATTTACATGAAGTGTTGGTGAACTCGCCATATCAGACAAAGGGCAACCCACTTGCAGACTTGATGTCATGTCGCATCAAGAGGCGCTTATATGCGGCAACAAACTGCCGGGCCGTTGGGTTATTCCCACTTCCACATGCAATGCGGACCGCTCCAAAGAAAAGTTCAATGTGGTCTTGGCTCATTTTGTACGTGAGCAGGTATCGCAGGGGAGATGAGGCAGGTTTGACATATGTGAAATACAAAATTTTGACACTCTCTATGCAGATCATGAAACCAATGAAGGGGGTTTTCAAACGCGTATTGGTCATAACTTGACCATTCATGTTTTTGATGTTGGACAAGTAACTGTAGGCAGTATCCAGGAATGGCAGGAAAAGTCCTTCTCGTGATGTCATGAGTGGTGCCTTGTAGTTTCGTGCCAATGGATTGCGAGAATTTAGAATGTCAAACAGTTTGTCCAATGTTTCAATGTATTGGCAGGTAGCCTCACTGCCCTGAAATTCTGATAGTTGCAAAGTGTCCCTGCAAAACCGAATTGCATCTGCCACACTAGTGCTCAATGTCTGAGCGGCTGTGTCCACCTTCATGACATTGCTCTTCCACTCGATGTGTTTCCGGGAGAGCTTATTTCCCAGACGCAAGCCTTCCCTCTTCTGCAGATCAAAGAGTGCCTGGATGTATTTCCACGCGATGACTTTTTGTTGCCATCCTCCATCATTTTCATGGATCCAAGACAGTTTCTTGCAAGTTTAAGCATGTGACATGCATCGAGTACTTCGAGTACTTCGGCTTCAGTCGGACGGTTTGACCAGTCCTGTCGAAGTCACTCTCATTGAAGTGATCACTGCACAGAACTGTGGTGCCTGGGGTGGGGTAGAAGGACTCCCTTCTCAGGGCAGATGTCCATCGAGAGCACAAGTTCTTATCCTTTGGAAACCTTGAAACAAAATACATTGTGGTCACAAAATGTGGTTGCGGGTGTTACGTGGTCCCCTCGGTGAATACCTGGTCCCAGTGACCCCCGGACCGTGAGAGGAACTTCGCCAGAAAGCTGTATTATATATGCGCTTTCGCCACGCAAGCCATATGAATTTCACCCCAGAGACAACTGACGTTCAAGGATATATTTCTATGGTAATGATACCAAACAATTTCAATGACACAACCATCAACAATATTTCAAGAACACAACCACGGAGATTTTCCCCGAGCAATCAACAATACATAATCATCACCAATTCCCAATTCACAATCAATTCCCTATGATTAAGATGGCCATCTTATACAGGTGTGTCCCGGTGAGTACTCACACCCCCTTTCGGTCTCTGCTCCTCACAATGTCTCTCGTCTCCGCACACGGGCGGTTGAACGAACCCCGGGCGGACGTGCTCCAAACGTGCCGTCTCGTACCGGGGACAGCTGCTGCAGCGCCCCTCCTTGCCAAGCAACGGGGCAAAATCCAGCGCGGCTTCCAACGCGCGCGAGGCCCCAAAGTGCGACCCGTACGCGTCCTTGTAGACGGGGCAAAACCAAGCGCGGTTTGCAACGCGCGCGTGGCCCAGCGTGCGACCGCTTGGTTCCGTGCACGAACTCACGGGGACTTGACGGGGTCAAAAGGTAGTTACGCGTCCAGGTAACTCCTCTCGCCAAACGGGTTTCGGAACGCCTCTGTTTTCCACGCAGCGCGAGGTCGATTCCACCTTTTGTCGTCGCGGGGCGAGGAAGATCAAGAAGAATCCTCGTCCTGTTCCCTCGTGTCTTTTCTTCTTCCGTTTCCGGTCACTTCCGTTTCCGGCCACTCCCTCAGAAGGGCTCCTGACCCTCCAACCACAACAACTACACAACAACTTAATATACTACACACGGATAAGCAAAGACCTGAATGGTAATTCACATAAATATGTAACACGGGTCAAAACCTCAGAGGGCAGTCAAAACATCCGAGTCAAAACGACTCCATATCAAAATAATATTTTGAGTTTCATATGTATAGTTAAATACAACTTCATCTGCTAATGTTTGCCATGTGTCGGACTTTCGTACCTTCCACAAGTAACCCCCATTTGCTCTTTCTGCTCACGAGTGACACAGGAGGGCATGGAAACCCTGACAGTAGTAGACTGGACAATTAAGTTAAGCTCATCACAAATTAAATCACTTGACAATGATCACGAGCTGACGAGTCAATCTCGATACTTCAATCTGAATCAATGAATGAGTCAATCAGACATCAGTCTGACATACTCACATAGCCCTAGTGAATACACAATACAGTTATATTTGAGATCTGTGTCGTATTGCACACCCTGCGCGTGGTCTAACATCATCAAATTCAAACACAGTGTTCAAACTTCATTGAAACTACATTGAAACTTAATTACCTAGCCCCACCACCGTGACCACGCCAAAAACTGAAAAAGCAGAACACCCGCGATCGCGGTTTGTCACTTACTTGTGAAATGTGCATGTGGAGGCCTTCCCTGAGGTATTTGTGCAGTCAAATGCAACACACTGTGGCATTTTGAAACAGCGCGTTCACAAATAAGACTCCTTACAGTCGGTAAGCATCCAAAATGAATCAGAAATTGTGAGATCAGCTGATTGTGAGATAAAACACGGACGCAGACACAATCGGCTTCCCAATATGGCCGCCAAGCAACTTCCGCTAGCTTCAGCCGACAGCCGTCATTGGCTCTCCAGGTTTATTATATACCTCCGTGCTCTCTCCACATTATTGTGACGACGTATAAATTAAATATTTCGTCGTGACGATTGTCATCAAATGGACGAATTTTTAATATATCTCGGCATTTTCCCGTCTGTTTTTTCGGGCGGTGTATGACTGAGCATGCCGCGATTTAAACAAAATATATATATCTCGGCATTTTCCCGTCTGTTATTTCGGGCGGTGTATGACTGACCATGCCGCGATTTAAAAAAAAAATATCGCAATGGACTTGAAGTTACAGCCTTTGAGAATTCATTTCGTTCTATAAAGGGCAACTTCATTGGATTTTCTTCCCGTTTTTTTTCAACCGAGTCTAAAACGATGTTAGCGACTGTGAAAAATAAAATGATATATCGAATTTGATTTGAAAGAAAACTGTGTGAGAGAGGAAAAACACCACGGGCCTACAAAACAGGCCTCAAAGCTATGCGAGTTAATAAAATGGTGGATATTTGTTTATATGAAGCCTCTCCCACAATGGGTGGAGCTATGGTTCCCAGAATGGGTGGAGCTTTGAGGTTTTGTCTTCTCTGCAAGAACAACAAGAACAAGAAGAAGAAGAAGAAGAACAAGAACAACAGCAGAGGGCACTCTATGACCAGCGTCTTGCGACGCGGCTAAAAATTCCCTTATGACTCAAGAACCACCAGGAACCTATCCCATTTTTCCCATTGAAACATGGCCCTGACATTCGCGGATTCGACATTCGCGGTATTTTTAGCCGCGTCGCAGACGCTACTCATAGAGTGCCATCTGCTGTTGTTGTTGTTCTTCTTCTTGTTGTTCTTCTTCTTGTTGTTCTTGCAGAGAAGACAAAACCTCGAAGCTCCGCCCATTCTGGAACCATAGCTCCACCCATTTTGGGAGACGCTTCATATAAACAAATATCCACCATTTTATTAACTCGCATAGCTTTGAGGCCTGTTTTGTAGGCCCGTGGTGTCTTCCTCTCTCACACAGTTTTATTTCAAATCAAATTCGATATATCATTTCATTTTCACAGTCGCTAACATAGTTTTAGACTCGGTTGAAAAAAAACGGGAAGAAAATCCGATGAAAGTTGCCCTTTATAGAACGAAATTAATTCTCAAAGGTCTGTAACTTCAAGTCCATTGAGATATATATTTTTAAATCGCGGCATGCTCAGTCATACACCGCCCGAAATAACAGACGGGAAAATGCCGAGATATATATATTTTGTTTAAATCGCGGCATGCTCAGTCATACACCGCCCCAAATAACAGACGGGAAAATGCCGAGATATATATATTTTGTTTAAATCGCGGCATGCTCAGTCATACACCGCCCGAAATAACAGACGGGAAAATGCCGAGATATATATATTTTGTTTAAATCGCGGCATGCTCAGTCATACACCGCCCGAAATAACAGACGGGAAAATGCCGAGATATATATATATTTTGTTTAAATCGCGGCATGCTCAGTCATACACCGCCCGAAATAACAGACGGGAAAATGCCGAGATGTATTAAAAATTCGTCCATTTGATGACAATCGTCACGATGAAATATTTAATTTATACGTCGTCACAATAATGTGGAGAGAGGAGCATAGCTTCGTTCACGTGTCGCCACACACGGGAAATTGCCGAGATTTTTTTTTTTTTAATCGCGGCATGGTCAGTCATACACCGCCTGAAATAACAGACGGGAAAATGCCGAGATATATTAAAAATTCGGCGCCACACACGGGAAATTGCCGAGATATATTTTCACTTTGCACAAAAATAACATCAAGTAATCAAATCAATAGGAATGTCCTGTGCCTATAACATCGACGTTATAGGCACAGCTGCATCTAGGCATTGTGTAACATCGATGCGGCTTTTGTTTTAATTAAAACTTTTTGTACTTGTTCAGGAACGTATCCCCCACGAATGTTGGGTTTCTACAGTAAACCACACTTGTTGGCCTCCATACTTGTTGTACGAGGGGTTGAGTTCTCATCATCGGTGCCCTTAGGGTGAATCTATATATATAAAACACAGTTTGTGTGTGTGTGTGTGCGTGTGTGTGTGTGTGTGTGTGTGTGTAATGACTAATGTTACTGATAGACTCCGAAACGGAGAGGCTCACGTGCTTGATATTTGGCATAGACATGGCCATTGAGCCTGGGACGAACATGGCTGAGACCATATTTGACGAGATCCATATTTTTTATTCATATTTATCTCAGCACATTTCAGCGAAGTACGCGCTAATCTCAGCCAGTGCGAGCAGCTCGCTGATTCGCTCAGAGCGATCACGTGATGTTCCATCCCGTCACACGTCACACGTTTGCACGTGATTCAGGGCGAAAAGCCATTGCGTTTTTCACCTTTATGCGACCGTGTTTTGTGTCGATTTTGTGCGATATGAATTAAATTTTAATTCATATTTCGTGTTTACGAATTCGAATACGAAGGATTCCCCCTTTCCCCTTTCGATTTCGAATACGAATCGAATACGAGCTTGAGTCGAGAGGGCGAATGTACGGGTTGGAATGTACGGGTCTCCCCTCCCCCACCCGGCAATGCCGGGTACTTCTGCTAGGATCACGTGATGTTCCAACTTTGCCGCCATAATCTCACAGTTATGCGTTCGCACGTAATTCAGTTTTTTCACATTTCAGCGAGGAACATTGCCATTCACACCACATAGGGTTTTGGTCACTTTCATCTGATATTTGTGACTTATTTCAAACAAACTGTATTTCCATCAACACGGCCATGTATTCCTATTAACGTTATGTAAAGTACATAAATTGTGTGGATTACATCATTTCTGGATGTGATCAATTGCCAGTAACCATCTATATCCCTCCCCTCCCCTTCCTCCTCCCCCTCCCTTTCCCCCCTCCCCCTACCCTTCCCCCTCCCCCCTACCCTCTCCCCTTCCCCCCTCCCCTTTCCCCTCCCCTCCCTTTCCCCATGCCCCTCCCTTTCCCCCTACCCCTTCCTTTCTGCCCTACCCCTTCCCCATCCCCCTCCCCTCCCCCTCCTTTCCCCCATGCTCCTCCCTTTCCCCCCTACCCCTTACTTTCTGTCCTACCCCTTCCCTTCCCCCCTCCCCCTCTCCCATCCCTCCCCCTCCCCCCTCTCCTCCCCCTCCCCCCTCTCCTCCCCCTCCCCCCTCCCCCCACCCTCCCACTCCTCTCCCCCTCATCCTCCCCTCCCCTCCCCCTCCCCCTCCCCTCCCTTCCACCTCCCCTCCCCCCTCCTCCCCTCCCCTCCTCCCCCTTTCCCCTTTCCCCCCTACACTCCCCCTCCCTTCTCCCTCCACCCTACCCTCTCCCCTCCCCCCCTCCCCTTTCCCCCTCCTCTCCCCCTCCCCCTCCATTTCCCCCATGCCCTCCCCTTTCCCCCCTACCCCTTCCTTTCTGCCCTACCCCTTCCCCATCCCCCTCCCTTTCCCCCCTACCCCCTTCCTTTCTGTCCTACCCCTTTCCCACCCCTCTCCCCCTCCCCCTCCTCTCCACCTCGCCCCACCCTCCCTCCACCTCCACCCTCCCCCACCCTACCACTCCTCCCTCCCCCCAACCCTCCCACTCCTCGCTCCCTCCCCCACCCTCCCACTCCTCCCTCCCCCACCACTCCCACTCCTCCCTCCCCCCACCTCCACTCCTCTCCCCCTCCCATCCCTCCCCTCTCCTTCCTCCCCCCCTCCTCCCCCCCTCCTCTATCCTCTCACTCCTCCCCTCCCTCTCCCCCCTCCCCTCCTCGTCCCTCCCCCTCTCCCGTCCCCACCTCCTCCCTCCCCTCCCCCATCCCCCCGCCCCTCCCCCTCCCCTCCTCCCCTCCTCCCCCTCTCCCTCCCGCTCCCTCCCCTCCTCCCGCTCCCATCCCTTTCCCCCCTCCCCCTCCCCCTACACTCCCCCTCCCTTCTCCCTCCACCTACCCTCTCCCCTCCCCCTCCCCCCGAATGGTGCTTCATTACCAAATGCTCGGTTATACAGCTGACTTGGCGCACAATACGAGCACGTAACCCTCAGTCAGCTTCGTGCCCTTTGACAAGGTATCAGCGCTTGAGACCTGTAACCCTGTATGCCCCATCCAACACACCTAAACCACCCAGCATAGCCAAACCATCCAGCATACCCAAACCATCCAGCATACCCAAACAACCCAGCATAACCAAACCACGCAGCATGGGGCGTCAAACCGGCTGGCAGCCATACCCGGTTGACGGCTGACGTGATTTGATCGTTCCCGAACCGGTCGCGTGGCTTTGCACAAGGAGTTTGTGATGTATCCCACAGTCTGCATGAAAACCACAGCCAATTGTCAATAAGCAATACCCAATAAACAACAAGCAATATTACCCCCAAATTACCCACAATGCAATTTCAAGCGACGACGCAGATTTCTTAACAGTTCTTAATCTCGGGCCCATTCACTGACTCGATCAGAACACAGTACAGGGAACACAAATAACAAACAATACCGAAACGTCATTTCAACACCGAGGCGAGCTGTGCAGAGCCCGGACGCAGAATTATCTGCAGCTCTCTAGTGCAACCTCACCTTAAAATCCCTCAAGCTCTGTAATTGAGACTTCCTCAAAGTCATTCTTAATCTGGGGATCAAATGTTCACAGTTCCGATACTCTCAGCCCCAAACATCAAGAGACCCAGACACTCTCTTTCCTCCTGCAGTTACTCCAAATGTCTGTCTCTCTCGACTTCACGTCTCTCTTCCAGTGCAGCCTGTAACGGTTAACTGCCTCTCCATGCCAGCTGCATCGCAAACAGACCTCCGAATGCTCCCTCTATTTCTAGTGTGGCAGATGTGAATGAATTGTGAATTTGATAATAAAAGCGTCAAATTAGGCAAACAGCGAGGCAAGTCCGACAACACAACAACAACATGCATTTTAAGGCCATTTTCCCTGCTGGAATGGGGTTAGCAGCTAGGGCAAGTCCGACAACACAACAACAACAGCATTTTAAGGCCATTTTCCCTGCTGGAGTGGGATTAGCAGCTAGGGCAAGTCCGAAGAATGATTTTTTGCTGGGTTGCTGTGGTGACATTTACAACCATTTTCCAAAATGATCACCATTTGTACCTACTTTGGCCCTTTGCACATAGACAGGATCCATTTGTGATGCTACAAAATTTGATATATCTGGTATTTTTTATCTTTCCATCATTTGATACACTCTGTATATTTAGTCATTTCCCAAGATAGCTGCCACAAGATGGCAGACATTATCGGGTCGACTGAATCCATTTGTGATGTTAAAACATACAACTGACCACACATCGTCGGATAATATGTACTGGCACTCAATACGAGGCGCCAAAATAAGTGTCGAGAAACGCATATTGCAAACAGTGCAATATTGTTGTTGTGTTTCTTTGTATGTCAAGCTATTGTTACGTGGTCCCCTCGTGACTACCTGGTCTCGGTGACCCCCGGACCGTGAGAGGACCTTCGCCAGCAAGTAGGATGATATATATGAGCTTTCGTAACGCAACCAATATGAATTCCGGTCAAGAAGAAACCCCACACCAAGGATCCGGAATAATCAATAATATATTCCCTGAGCAATCAACAACCATAAACAATGCACAATCAATATTACAAAGATGCAAACTCATCTACACTAACTCTAAGATGGCCATCTATATTATAATAGCCGTAGATGATTCTGTCTGTCTGTCTGTCTATCTGTTGGGTGTCTGTCCGGGGTGTGGCTTACTCGGTTTGCAGAGTAGCTCCACCCATAGCTCCACCCATTCTGGGAGTGGCTATAAACAAATATCCACCATTTTATTAACTCGCATAGCTTTGAGTCTGTTTTGTAGGCCCGTGGTGTCTTGCTCTCCCCCAGTTTTATTTCAAATCAAATTCGATAAATCATTTCATTTTTCACAGTCGCTAACATAGTTTTAGACTCGGTTGAAAAAAAACGGGAAGAAAATCCGATGAAAGTTGCCGTTTATAGAACGAAATGAATTCTCAAAGGCCTGTAACTTCAAGGCCATTGAGTCTCTCTCACGCCTTTATCTCCAATCTAACTCACCATATGATTTCATTTTTATCGATGGTTTTACTTTTAGACTCGGTGTCAGCAATAATTGAGAACAATCCACACACGCGGGAAAATGCAGAGATATATTTTTTAAAATCGCGTCATGGTGTATCATACACCGCCCAACATGACACCGACGGCAATGTGTCGATATCTATTTTAAATTCGATATATCATTTCATTTTTCACAGTCGCTAACATAGTTTTAGACTCGGTTGAAAAAAAACGAGAAGAAAATCCGATGAAAGTTGCCGTTTATAGAACGAAATGAATTCTCAAATGCCTGTAACTTCAAGGCCATTGAGTCTCTCTCACGCCTTTATCTCCAATCTAACTCACCATATGATTTCATTTTTATCGATGGTTTTAGAGTCGGTGTCAGCAATAATTGAGAACATTCCACACACGCGGGAAAATGCAGATATATTTTTTAAAATCGCGTCATGGTGTATCATACACCGCCTAACATGACACCGACGGCAACGTGTCGATACATATTAAAAATTCGATATATCATTTCATTTTTCACAGTCGCTAACATAGTTTTCGACTCGGTTGAAAAAAAACGGGAAGGAAATCCAATGAAAGTTGCCGTTTATAGAACGAAATGAATTCTCAAACGCCTGTAACTTCAACTTCAAGGCCATTGAGTCTCTCTCACGCCTTTATCTCCAATCTAACTCACCATATGATTTCATTTTTATCGATGGTTTTGGACTCGGTGTCAGCAATAATTGAGAACATTCCACACACGCGGGAAAATGCAGAGATATATTTTTAAAAATCGCGTCATGGTGTATCATACACCGCCCAACATGACACCGACGGCAACGTGTCGATATATATTAAAAATTCGCTTTTGCTTTTCCGTTAAGATATATTACTTTTTCGTTTGATGACAGTCGTCACAAAAACGTCAACAATGATGCCGACATATATTTCTTCGTTTTTATTTAATTCAACATTATTAGCCGGAAGTAAAATATGTTTCAGGAAATTACCGAGAGATATTTCTTCGTTTTTTAAAATTAGTTATGTGCGAATACACTTTAAATAGGTTTATTTGAAATCTTTAATTTTCCACAATATAATTTACTTGCCATTTATCATTTGATGATTACGAGACAAATTCCTCTTGAGGATCGTGACAATTCATGCGCTGCGTGGAAACTTCTATTTCCAAAATGAATGAGACGATCGATGAAGAACGCAGACTTGAACAGGATGCAGCAAGAAAACGAATGAGACGGGCGAACGAGTCCATCGACGAACGTCAATGCAAACTTGCGGGGTCACCCGTGGGAATCCCACGGGCATGGATGTGTGTGACATTTCGACATATTGAGTTAGATGCTGCACATTCATTTTTACAAAATGGTTACTGGCAAGTCATCAGATCCAGAAATGGTGTAAAAACCACCGTTTAGAGGCCATTTTTCCCCGCAAAGCGGGGGTTGGCCTTTTCGGGGACCGTGGTAGTTGTTGTTTTTTTGTCCCCTTTTTGAAGCAATGTTTTACGGCCGGATGCCCTTCCTGACGCCAACCCTTTTTGCCGCCTTCAACGACAAACAGGGAATTACCAGTGAACTGGTACTCAATTAGCCGACCTCGGAAGGATGACAGGCTGAGTCAACCCCCCTGGCATTAATTCGGCGATCGACCGAGATTCGAACCCAGGATCCTAAGCCGGCACCCTAGCCGCTAGCCCAACACCAGAAATGGTGTCATGAACACAATTTATTTACGCACAAGCACAAAAGCAAGACGGGCCGATTTCCGATTCCGACGGGCCGACGGGCGAGACGGGCCGATTTCCGATTCCGACGGGCCGATTTGGAGCAAGAAAAAGAACGAGACGGGAGAAAAAGGAGAGAAACGAGACGGGGAAAGCCGATTGGAGAGGAGTGTGAGGCACGATTGGAGAGGAGTGTGAGGCGTGATTGGAGAGGAGTGTGAGGAACGATTGGAGAGGAGTGATTGGAGGGGAGTGTGAGGCACGATTGGAGAGGAGTGTGAGGCACGATTGGAGAGGAGTGTGAGGCGCGATTGGAGAGGAGTGTGAGGCGCGATTGGAGAGGAGTGTGAGGCGCGATTGGAGAGGCGTGTGAAGGATTGGAGAGGAGAGGAGTGTGAGGGATTGGAGAGGTGAGGGATTGGAAAGGAGAGGGATGTGAGGGTTTGGAGAGGAGAGGAGTGCTAGGTGGAGAGAGGAGAGTGTCAGGTGGAGACAGGAGAGTGTCAGGTGGAGACAGGAGAGTGTCAGGTGGAGAGGAGTGAGGGGTCACATATTATGTGAAATAAATAAATTGTGTTCATCACACCATTTCTGGATCTGATGACTTGCCAGTAACCATTTTGTAAAAATGAATGTGCAGCATATAACTCAATATGTCGAAATGTCACACACATCCATGCCCGTGGGATTCCCACGGGTGACCCCGCTAGTCTTATATATTCCTCACGTGAGCCCCACTCCTGACTCCCTCCGTGGTCAATGTCTCTCACAATGTCTCTCGTCTCCGCACACGGGCGGTTGAACGAACCCCGGGCGGACGTGCTCCAAACGTGCCGTCTCGTACCGGGGACAGCTGCTGCAGCGCCCCTCCTTGCCAAGCAACGGGGCAAAATCCAGCGCGGCTTCCAACGCGCGCGAGGCCCCAAAGTGCGACCCGTACGCGTCCTTGTAGACGGGGCAAAACCAAGCGCGGGTTGCAACGCGTGCGAGGCTCGACGTGCGACCCGTACGCGTCCTTGTAGACGGGGCAAACCAAGCGCGGTTTGCAACGCGTGCGAGGCTCAACGTGCGACCCGTACGCGTCCTTGTAGACGGGGCAAAACCAAGCGCGGTTTGCCACGCGCGCGTGGCCCAACGTGCGACCGCTTGGTTCCGTGCACGAACTCACGGGGACTTGACGTGTCAAAAGGTAGTTACGCGTCCAGGTAACTCCTCTCGCCAAACGGGTTTCGGAACGCCTCTGTTTTCCACGCAGCGCGAGGTCGATTCCACCTTTTGTCGTCGCGGGGCGAGGAAGATCAAGAAGAATACTCGTCCTGTTCCCTCGTGTCTTTTTCTTCTTCCGTTTCCGGCCACTTCCGTTTCCGGCCACTTGTTCCGAAGGGCTCCTGACTCTCCCATCACAACAACCCTTAATATAATACACACGGATAAGCAACCTGAATGGTAATTCACATACATTCACATAAATATGTAACACTCCCCCCCTTCACGAAAGAAAGTTTGAACCCAGCGAAAACTTTCTTTGCCGGCCAATTTGGAGAAACAAACCAGATAACTCAACCCCCCCCCACATTATCAGTTCCCCCCGGGCACAGTTATCACTTAAAAATAAAGCAACCAAAATTTCACCCCAACCCCTCCAGATTACTCCCTCTGGACTAAGTACCAACAACGACCTTGTCCCTGCCAAATCAAACTCCATCTCCGGACCCTCTGACTTTGCCCGTCCGTATCTTGGGAATGAAGGTTAAGGGGTTGATCAAAGATCCAAAGTTAAGCAACTCGATAGCACTTTTTCCGGGAGGCCAAGCCGAGTATTCACTACATGGATGCCTTTAGGAACGCGGAGTTCACGGTTAGTCCGTGCAGGAAAGTTCGCTACATGGGCGCCTTGAGGAACGTGGAGTTCACGGTTAGTCCGTGCATGAAAGTTCACTACATGGACGCCTTTAGGAACGGCGTTCACGGTTAATTCGTGTAGGAATCTTGGCTCGGCGGCTCCGCCGCCTTCAGTGCTTCAACTTCTCAGAACTTCCCTAATAATTAGGGTGGGACCACTGGTCCCTGTAGTCCCATGAATAGCGGTCTCCTTCTCGGCCACCATTTTTCCAATCCTTCCTTCGGGAGCGGCCATAACTCAGGGAGCCTCCATAATAATATTGATTGCGGCCACCACCAAAACTACCGCCCAGTTGTCCTCTCCTGTAGACCTCTCGACGCCTACGAAATGCCTTCCCTACTGTTATGGTCCGACCCTCCAAATCCTTGCCATTCCAATTCTTCTCTGCCTCTCTGGCGTCTTTTGTGCTGGCAAACGTGACAAAGCCGAACCCTCTTGACTGTTGCGTTTCCCAGTCTCTTACCAACCGCACTTCCACCAGCGGCCCATATCTGTTGAAGACAGAGGTCAGAACTTCTTCCTCTGTTTTGAAGTTCAGTCCCCCTACAAATAACTTGGCACTTTTGTCGCCATCCCGAGCTGGTGTGGCGTTATTTTCCCTGCTGGGCTCTTTACCAACCCTCAGGTTACCATAAACTTGACCCCCGGCCAAATCATTCCCGATAACCACAGATACACCCTCTACAGGAAGCGTGGCTTGTAAACCGACGGTGACCGGTCCTGACACCAAATCGGACTCCAAATGGATGACATGAAGGGGAGCACTAACACCGCCCCCGATCCCCTGTAAACGAACACTATCCCCCGTTGCCGTCTCCTCGGACCATGGCAAAATGCCTTCAAGCATTAAAGATTGATGTGCCCCTGTGTCCCTCAATATCCTAACCGGTTTCCGGTTAGTCGAGGCTCCATCCCGTGACACAAACCCCTCTGAAATAAATGGTTGGTAACCCTTTTGATGGCGATTTCTCACAATGGCCATTGCGTTTGGAGTCGTAGTAGTCGGACTCCGCTCTGGGTCTTCGCTTTTCATGCGGTAACAACTGGACATCAAGTGTCCAGGTTTATTGCAAAAAGCGCAAGTAGGCCCGGAGGAAAAACTCGTGGTCTGCCTCGGGCCCCCCGAACTATAAGTTTGTCTTGGGCCCTCATCCCTCCGATTTCGAACAGGTGGGGTATCATAGTTGTCCCCATAATCATCTCGAGGCCGCCGCCATGTATGGTCGTTCTCCGCACCTGGTGTTCCCCACCTCCCCTGCGGAGATCTAGGCGAGGAGTTAGGTTCGTGGACCCCTATTCGGTGGGTTAAGGCATAATCATCTGCCATGGTGGCTGCGTCCCACAACTTTGGTACCTTCTTTTCCTGCAGGTACACTTTGATGTCCTCGTGGACACACTGCTGGAATTCCTCCACCAGGATCAAGTCCCGCAATGTCTCGAAGTCTTTCCCGACTCCTTTTGACTCACACCACCGATCAAACATGTTTTCTTTCACTCTGGCAAACTCCACATGGGTCTCACTCTCCCTCTTCCTGGCATTCCTGAATTTTTGCCTGTAAGCTTCCGGAACCAACTCATAGGCTTTGAGGATGTGCTTCTTCAGTACCTCATAATCTGCACATTGGTCCATTGGTAGCGCCGAATAAATTTCCTGAGCTTTCCCCACCAGCACACTTTGCACGAGTATGGTCCATGCCTCCTCCGGCCAGTTTAATTGTCGAGCCACTTTCTCAAAGTGTGGAAAAAATTTCGCGACTTCTTTTTCACTGAACGGTGGAACCAGCCTCACATGTCTGCCCACATCCCAGGTTTTCTGGTTAGGTGTCGACCCCGTCAGCAAGGGTGGTGCCTCTCCCCGTTCTCTCATTAACTCCAGCTCCTTGAATTTGATTTCTTGCTGAAGCTCCATGTCACGTTCCTTTAATTCCCTTTCCGCTTTTCTCTCCTCTGCTTCGAGGTCCCTTGCAGCTCTCCTCTCCTCTGCTTTTCTCCCTTCTAACCTTTCCTGGAGTTCTCGTTCCACTCTCCTTTCCTCCGCTTGTTTCTCTTCCCTCCTCTCTTCTGCTTTCCTTTCTTCTTCTGCTCTTTCCTTTTCTGCTTTCCTTTCTTCTTCTGCTCTTTCCTTTTCTGCTTTCCTTTCTTCTTCTGCTCTTTCCTTTTCTGCTTTCCTTTCTTCTTCTTTAATCCGTTCCTGGCTCCGTAACTGCAACTCCAGTTTCCGGAGCTCAACGTCTTCTGGTTCTTCGGGTAGCCACTCCCAGGCTAACTCGTCCCATGTTCCTAATCCCACCATAGATTGTATCACCGTGGCCTGCAACTCTGCCTTCCTCAAATTAGTTCGGACCTCCAAGTTAAAATGTTTGGCCAATTTCAAGAGGTCCGACTTTAGCAACGCTCGGAACTGTGCCTCACTCGGTGTTACCCCAAAGTTCTGTGCCACAAACGCCATGGTGCCTATCGTTAACACCTGTTAACCTTCACCCAAGATTTTACCCCAATTTCTCAAATTTTTTTTTTACCAATTAATAATTAATTAATAAATTTTAATTACTTAAAATTATTATTTTATTACTTTATACAATTTTAAATCCCGGACGGGCCCCCAATTCTGTTACGTGGTCCCCTCGGTGACTACCTGGTCTCGGTGACCCCCGGACCGTGAGAGGACCTTCGCCAGCAAGTAGGATGATATATATGAGCTTTCGTAACGCAACCAATATGAATTCCGGTCAAGAAGAAACCCCACACCAAGGATCCGGAATAATCAATAATATATTCCCTGAGCAATCAACAACCATCAACAATGCACAATCAATATTACAAAGATGCAAACTCATCTACACTAACTCTAAGATGGCCATCTTATATATTCCTCACGTGAGCCCCACTCCTGACTCCCTCCGTGGTCAATGTCTCTCACAATGTCTCTCGTCTCCGCACACGGGCGGTTGAACGAACCCCGGGCGGACGTGCTCCAAACGTGCCGTCTCGTACCGGGGACAGCTGCTGCAGCGCCCCTCCTTGCCAAGCAACGGGGCAAAATCCAGCGCGGCTTCCAACGCGCGCGAGGCCCCAAAGTGCGACCCGTACGCGTCCTTGTAGACGGGGCAAAACCAAGCGCGGCTTCCAACGCGCGCGAGGCCCCAAAGTGCGACCCGTACGCGTCCTTGTAGACGGGGCAAAACCAAGCGCGGTTTGCCACGCGCGCGTGGCCCAACGTGCGACCGCTTGGTTCCGTGCACGAACTCACGGGGACTTGACGTGTCAAAAGGTAGTTACGCGTCCAGGTAACTCCTCTCGCCAAACGGGTTTCGGAACGCCTCTGTTTTCCACGCAGCGCGAGGTCGATTCCACCTTTTGTCGTCGCGGGGCGAGGAAGATCAAGAAGAATACTCGTCCTGTTCCCTCGTGTCTTTTTCTTCTTCCGTTTCCGGCCACTTCCGTTTCCGGCCACTTGTTCCGAAGGGCTCCTGACTCTCCCATCACAACAACCCTTAATATAATACACACGGATAAGCAACCTGAATGGTAATTCACATACATTCACATAAATATGTAACACTATGTTTGGCCGCATTCTCCACCACAAACGCAAAGGACAGTGCATTGGAGAGCTGCCCTGTGGCATTTGCACTGTCCCCTGCTGCCTTTCTTGCAATCACGTTGCAGAAGTTCCCGGCAAGCTTGCGGTGCTTCTGGAAGAGTTGTCGAGAATATTTCCCACCCACACTTGTCATTCTTGTTCCAACCCCAGTCGCTTGGTGAGTTTAGATCAGGAGCTGCAATCATCAACTGGGATCATCGATGACCAGCTTGATCAGAAGCCCTCTTTATGTGCTGGATGAGCGCTGCCTTTGTCGGGGGAAGGCCATCAAGTAATCTACCCTTTTTGTGTGAAGAGATGTTTTCGAGTATCATTGACACAATCTTGGCTGCTGGTTCGGTCATACGTTAGGACAACAAAATGCTCTAACGATTCAAACAAGTCTACTATGGGCTCTCGCCTAGCAACCAAAGCACATAATGCAGGTGTTACTTCATCATAAGTTCTTCCCTCTATCCCATGCGGTCTTCTTCCCTCTACCTCCAACGAATGACACCATGTCACACCAAATAATGTGTGGAACATTGGCAAAGCGAGACCTGTCTGAACCCAGCGCACTGGCCATTTTGTGAACTGCAAAGAACTGAAATTATTTCCAGTACAATAGGCAACCCACAACTCTGAGATATTAAGCCGCTTAACTCTGGGACTCTGGGATCTGTGTAACTGCCAACACGACCACATATGTACATATTGACAACTTTGTATACTCTTGTTTCACAGCAACTTATACATGGAGCATTAGTCGTGTGTCTGCCTCTTTGCGATTGCATGGGGGTAAGACCTAATACATCATCCCCTCTTCACAGTGGTTGTACCCCCAACATAAGTCGGGGAACAAATCTTCCCCATTCTTCCCTGCTGCCCGAATTTGTCAGGGCAGCTTGGTCACAATCAGAGTGCTGATTAGTCCCCATGGAATGGCCCTATCCCTCTTGTCTCTGTCGCCTCTCTCTCTTTCTTTCTGTCGTGGCCCTGACTTTGTGAATCTGGGGCTACACCATCCTGAATATTGGGGGATCTCTGGGTCACTCCTGGGGAATCAATCGCCTGTCTCCATGCCATGGGCTTGTTCGAGAAAAATATCCAAGCTATACAACAACAACAACAACAACAACAACAACAACAACAACAACAACAACCTGACACATCTCGGGCCTCAGTACATAGCACACCAGTGTGATGTGTTCGGATTACTTGTTTTTCAGTGTTCATGGGTGCAACACTCATTGCCAGGAAGGAGAACAGCTCCACCTTGCTCCATCAATTCAGAGAAACTCTGCCCAGTTTTGAGGAACTGATGTGGATGGTTCCACATGTCTCTGAACTCCCTCCTCTTGCTTCATGCGCCCGCTTTTAAACTCTCTGGGAAATACTCATCCCACACAACATCTATCCGGCAAGCTTCCCCCAATTGTGATTATATATATGGCAGGAACACTTGAGTTGCATAGTCATTTAATGTCTTGGCTGTAGCAGGTTGTAGCGTGTTAACAATAGCACCTCCATCAAGAATAATGACTTCTGGAATAAAAACCACCTTTAGAGGCCATTTTTCCCCGCAAGCGGGGGTTGGCCTTTTTCGGGAACTGTGGTTGTTGTTGTTTTTCGGTCCCCTTTTTGAAGCAATGTTTTACGGCCGGATGCCCTTCCTGACGCCAACCCTTTTTGCCGCCTTTAACGACAAGCAGGGAATTACCAGTGAACTGGTACTCAATTTGCCGACCTCGGAAGGATGACAGGCTGAGTCAACCCCCCTGGCGTTAATTCAGCGATTGACCGGGATTCGAACCCAGGATCCTAGGATCCTAAGCCGGCACCCTAGCCGCTAGCCCAACACCAGGGAAGATCCTAACACCCAACACCAACCCTAACTTCTGGAATGGGGACAGCATATTGTAAACAGTGAAATATTGTTGCACTTGCTTGACTTGCTTGGCTCACTCGAGGAATAATGACTTGCTTGTGCACTTCCATGTTGGGAAAGTAGGATTAGACCCTTCAATTGGTTTGTGTGAACATGTCTATGCATCTCGGTCCCAAGCTGTTGAAGTCTTATGGAGCATAGAGTCTAATCCTATGCTCCATAAGCATGTTTTTGGGGCATGGGGAGTATTTTGTCAACTACTCCCCATGGGGTACAAAAAGATGTGCCAGGTCTGTCATTATAAACACTGGTGCCACAAGACTGTCCATACGGGCTTCTGTGATAAAGGACACCAATCCAGCAACTGCAAAGTCATGGTTAATAGAGCTGACATCTGATTCTTCAGGTGTTTCCCTTTCATGTGCTCTGTTGTCCAGAGAAACCAAACAATTATAGTTGGGGATTAGGTGAGGTGGGGGATTAGCATTTTGAAAATGTTCTGCTGAAATGCTTAATCCCCCATGGGGGATTAGGTGAGGTAATATAGCAACGTGGTACTTGGCTTCCTGTGCATTCAAGTAGACAGTACTCAGTTTGGCAAGCAGAGACTTTTCTTCCGGTTTAAGTGCACACTGCCGGACACGAACATCAAGCCCAAATGTTGATGCTTCATGCAATGGATATTCAGTTGCCGATTTGTCACAAAATAAACATGTTGCAGTCAGAGCTGGTGTTGGTCCCGAGCTCTGACGAGTGTACTTCTTGGGGACATCTGCATTGTCCTCACAATTTCTTGGTGATTTTCTCCTTCCTGCCCTTTTAAGTTTAAAGTTCGGTTTTGTTAAACTTCAGTCTGCATGAGTCATGACATTTGGCCTTGTTATTTTGTAAAGTTTTTTCAAGGCCATCACCATCATCCATGCGTGACAACTATATTGTTCTTGGCCAACATGTGATCTTGATGAAACCGTTGAGATTGTCTGCCATGTTTTGTACACTGCTCCATCAAACAGTTTTGTTTCTAGCATAGCAACCATCAAGCAATAGATCTATGTTTTGCATCAGCAGGGCAGTGAAGCAACTCAGATGTGTCCTGCTGACCCAGAACGCATCGGTCCCAGTCTGTCATACACTGGGGAGTACATACTCCAGGCTGTTGCATATCCATGAGCTTACTCACGTATTTTGGCCATTGTTGCCCAATACATCAAACAAGTTTGAGCCCCCCACCCCCTCACCCCCCTCCTCCTGAAAGCAAGTCTTGTCTAATTCCATCACCATTGTTCAGAAAGGATGCTGGAAGTTCTAGGTATGATAACTGAACCTGAAAGAAGAACATTGCCAGTCAAATATGAAGAATACGCAACCACTGCCCCACACCCCCCAACCGCATGAACGCACACATACATGCGAACGCACACACACACACACACACACACACACACACACACACACACACACACACACACACACACACACACACACACACACACACACACACACACACACTATAATTGCTCTCATTACCCTGCGCTCGCGAAAAGCAGGGATAAGCATTAGGATGCGTACGTGCATACGTGTCTGTGTCTGCGTTTTTTCAATTCATTTTCTCCACAACCGTTGGTCCAATTGGCAAGAAATTTTACCATAGGAGTGTAGGAGTGCCTCCGCCCATATAAATTCATAATTATGACGCCATAGGTCACGTGGTACGGACTACATCTTGGAAAAACGTTACACCTCTATATCTCCCAAACCACTCCATGGAAAACATTGAGACCTGGCTCATTGTCAACTACTTCCCATGTGGAATAAGATATGTTGATGATGATGTCATTGGTGCCTTCATTATGACGTTATAATTCGACAAGTACAACGCTTGATCTGATGAGTATGAAAAAAAAATTCCTCTGCAATTGTTAGTCTGATGGACACAAAATTTTCAGAATATGAGCGGCTCCTCCTGTAGAATTTTTAAATGATAATTATGACGTCATAGGTCACATGGCACAGGCACCATCTTGGAAAAATCGAAAAAGATGCACCTCTATATCTCTGAAACCGCTCATGGAAAAAATTGAAACATGGCTCATTGTCAAGTACTTCCCTTGGGGAATAAGATATGTTAATGATGATATCAGTACCTTAATTATGACGTCATAATTAGACTAGTACAACGCTTGATTCGATCAGTAAACTGTTTTTTCTCTGCAATTCTTGGTCCGATTGGCACAAAATTTTCACCATAGGAAGGCCTCCTCCTGTAGAATATTTGAATGATAATTATGACGTCATAGTTCACGTGGTACAGGCGTCATCTTGGAAAAATTTCGTAGCTCTATATTTCTGAAACCACTCCATGGAGAAAATTGACACCTGGCTCATTGTCAACTACTCCCCATGGGTAATAAGATATGTTAATGATGATGTCATCTGTGCCTTCGTTCTGACGTCATAATTCGACAAATAAAACACATCCAATCATTATGATTTTTTTTTTCTCAGCAACTGTTGGTCTGATGGACACGAAATTTTCACCATAGGAGCGCCTCTGCCTTTAGAATATCTCCGTTTAATGATAATTATGACGTCATAGGTCATGTGGTGCAGGCGCCATCTTGGAAAAACCGAAAAACGTTGCACCTCTATATCTCCAAAACCGCTCTATGGAAAAAATTGAAACGTGGCTCATTGTAAATAACTCCATATGGGGAATAGGTGTTATTAACGATGACGTCATTGGTTCCATAATTGCGACGTCATAATTCGACAGGGCCAATGCGTAGTCTGATCAGTTTTAAATTTATGGAGCATGATCTATGCAACAATTATATGAGAGAATATAAATTTATGATGTAATCACGCACGTGGTCTGGCACCATATTGGATCAAAGAAAAAAAAAACCGTTCAAAAACAGAAGAGTTGGCTCGCATCAAGTTGACTGCACAGGGTAAGTATTCCATGAATACCTTCTAGTTTTTCAAGGAATAACGAACGGGCTGACTATTTCCATGCTGTATTCGTGTAAGGATTCAGCAAACTGGAAAAAAGATTTTCCATATGATGCATTGTGGAAGAAAAGTAAGAAATATGTTATTTTATCACTACATTAAGTTGAATTTACCTGTGATGCCTTGTCTGGGGGCTCACTATGACATAAATATGATAAGGTGTAAAGTCAGAAACTTAAATATGTCTTGACCTCCTTCCATCCTGATGATATGGCACAGAAGCTAAATTAGAAACAGAAACTGATGGCCGCTTTTTTTTAAATGGCCGCCCTGACCTACGTCATATCTGCAGTGGCTCTTCAGCCACAAATGTTTGAGTCGTCTTGGTCTATCTATGGATCAAGTTTCATGATTATATGAAAAAATTCACAATCCTTTCATATAATTCAATTATCTGATGCACCATTACAATCAGCCGTCAACGGAACCGTTTGCGAAATCAACTGATAAGCCTCACACCGAGCCGTGTGAGCTCTCGTGGTGATTGCTAACTGCAGACTTCTTAAATACAGATCCACCCCATATATCAGCTCCCGTGGTGAGACTATTGCTGACTTACACAATGCAGATTCGCCACACCTGCACATTATCGTGACTTGCGCTGCAAATATCTCGTGTGCGCTTTCTAAAGACGTAAGCAGAGGGGAAGAACATTAAAGACGTACAGCCAGAGGTTTGAATAGGGGAGAACTAAACAGTATGGTGGGGAAAAGAAACCTCTCAATGTACCTACGCAATGCATATCTATTGGACAAATAGTATGACACTTTTCATACTAAAATATTCAATTTGGTGTCTGTCTGTCTATCAGTTTGTCAGACCGAGATACATTCGGTCGTTAGTCCTCCTGTCAAGTTTGGTTGCGATTGGATAAGTAAGAGTGACACAATAGGGGTTGTAGGGATTTGACTTCCACCCCCACCACAAGCTTGATTTGCGCCTTGCACGAACTCCGTGTTGAGGTGTATACCTGTATTAAGATAGCTTATCGTGGCGTTTTTCCAAAGCGGCTTTTAATTTTAAAAAAAAGTAACAACAACACTGATAATAATAGCATCATGATAATAGCATAATTTTAATGTTATTAATACGAACTAGCCGAAACCCGTGGAACATCCACGGAAGGGAGGATGTGGTGTATGGATAGAGTGTACCATTATGGATGGCATAGGGGATTTGCTTGTCCAAGTAAGAGTTAGGAAGAAAGATGAGAATGAAGAGTGCGTATATGAACAACGATCGCCGACACCGGCACAAATGCATGCTCTGGATTGTCCACTCAGTGGACGGCTTGCTTTCGCCTTCGCCTGTCCAATCAGCGGACGGCTTGCTTCGCCTTCGCCCAGCAGACGCCAATACGATGGCGTCGTATCGGCAGTTAATCGGATGCTTTTGGGCCCCAACGTCGGCTAATTCAGATTTTTCGAGTATGGCTGTACGTGATAAACAAAGAGCGCGGTTCGTAGATCGTAAATCCATTAGTGCCGTGGGCATCGGGTCACTGGGTGCGGCGTAAAAGGGATAACAAAGTCGAGTCCTTACGCTATTATTATATAGATAGTATCCCCTCTCTCCAAGGGGTTTCCTCCTTGGACAAACACCATGCTAACATTTATAAGCTTATCGTGGTGTTTCGTGGAAAACCTGTACCAGAAGTAAAAAATATTATAAACACAAACATGTATGATTACCTTTTTAAGCAGTCACTACTGCTGTTTAACACTAAACTGAAAGAAATTTGGAGGAATACTGACATCCGAGAGGCAACCTATGCTTATCGTGTTGACAAACGGACCTAAGCGTAGATCTACGATAATCTATATACACCACTAGGGTTAATAGCATGACCCTTCCTGCTGCTTCCGTGGCATTTTTCATGTCATTTTTCCAAGGCCTCTTCCAATAACAGAAGTAACTAGAACAGCACTCGGTAGAGCGCATACCTCCGCCAGGGAGAACAGTTTGTTTTGTATCCCACTGATAGGCCAGATCTGGATTCTGACCTGAACCAAAATGAAATCGGCTTGTTCATTTCACCTAACCAGCTCGTCCACCAAGTTTAGTCATAACTCGTCCATGACTTTTTTTTTTAATATCATGTTATATATATCACTTTTTGCCCAATCTCTCAATGGTGATGAATCACCTAAAATTAAATAATTCTCATATCTGAATCCATATTCAGATCTTCACCAAAATCAAATCGAATCGTCCTTGTAACGCACCCAACCTGTCCACCAAATTTCATCCAAATCTGTCCACAACGTTTTGAGATATCCTGTTATGTATAGTTTTTGGCCCTATCTCCCAATGGTGAAGAATCACTTAAAAATTAAAAAAATTCTAGTAGCCGGATCCGAATCCGGGTCTTCACCAAAATCGAACCATTTCGTCCTTGTTACATTCGCTACATCTCTTGCCAAATTTCGTCCAAGCCTGTCCCCCATTTTTTAAGATATGTTGTTCACAAACAAACAAACAAACAGACTGACAGGGGTTGAAAACATAACCTCCATCCACCTTTGATGGCGGTGGTAATAACAACACTAGTGATAAGACTAACAACCATAATATTAATGTTGTTACAAAATAATAACCCCCCTCCCCAAGGAATTTTTTTACCTCTAATATCGCCTCCCATATCCCTCACGGAATGCACCCTCGGCACCCTCACAGAAGTCAATTTTATTATAGAGAATTTAGAATGGTGCGGTGGTCTGATTCTTTCAATGACCTGATCTGACATATTATGGTGTCATGTATGGTCTGATCCGAAGTTAAAACAAGCTTGTACCCGAGTGGCGAGTAGCCATCCACGCGAGACCAAACAAATGTGAAGAAATAAATATAATTCTACTAAACAGTTTTATTAACCCTTAAAGATCATTCCCACAACATCTGCAAAAAAGATACACCTTCCTTTGATATTTCATTTGATATTCCATTGCTTATCCATGATTCACCTCAGATTTACAATTTGATCTCTACTACCTCCTCCTCTTCTAAAACCTGCTTGCTCAACAGAGAATTCTCACTTAATGTATTCTTAAGTCTTCCATTCTGTGTTGAATGATCTTTAGTAATAACTTGCTAACATGTGAAATCAAGGTAATGGTTTATTTATTTCAACATTCACCTGGATCCAAGGGAAGTGGTGTGAGAATGGTGAAGGGTAGGCAGGGACAGAAATACAAGTTTGTGTGGCAAGGGTGCCCGGAAGGCGTGAATGGTGTGGGTGTCCTGTTTTCTGAGGGGTTTGTAGACAGTGTGGTGAGTGTGACTAGAGTGAGTGATAGGTTGATGATGGTGAAAATGATGATTGGAAAGCTCTTGGTGAACGTCATCTCAGGATATGCTCCGCAGGTTGGTCGGAGCGATGAAGAGAAGGACAAGTTCTGGTGTGCAATAGAGAAGCTGATGGAAAACGTGAAAGATGAGGAAGTTGTTGTGGTAGAAGGAGACCTAAATGGACATGTGGGAAGGAGTATGGACGGTTTTGAGGGAGTTCATGGGGGGTTACGGATATGGTGTGAGAAATGGAGAAGGTGAAATGATTTTGGAGTTTGCTGTTGGAGCTGATTTGTTGATTTGTAATACTCAGTTCCAGAAAGAGGATAATAAGCCGGTTACATACACGTCAGGTGTGTCGACGGCAACTGTTGACTACCTGCTGGTGCGTAGGCGAGATAGGGGGCACCTCCAGGACACAAAGGTGATCCCGGGGGAGGAGGCTGTTTCACAGCACCACTTGGTTGTCTGCGACATAAGGGTGAAAGGTGCGAGGAGAGCTCGGCGGGTGAAGTACCAACCGAGAATGAAGGTGTGGAGGTTGAAAGAGGTGACAGTGAGGGAGGCATTAAAAGAGAGGCTGAGTATGGTAGAGGATGCTGTGGTTGAGCTTGAAAGTGTTTGGATGTCAATGAAAGATATAGTCTGTTGGGAGCCTTGGTGAGGTATGTGGATGGACAAAAGGACCACCGAGGCACTCGGAAACATGGTGGTGGGATGATGAAGTTGGAAAGAAGATTGATGAGAAGAGGAAGAAGTTCAAGGAGTGGCAGAAGGCGAAGGGTATGGGGGCAGAAAAGGCAGAGCATGAAAGTTATAAGGCAGCTAAGAAGGCTGCAAAGAAAGAGGTAGCAAAGGCGCAGGAGGCATGTAGGAAAATGTTCGGAGAAAGCTTGGATTTGGAAGAGGGTCAGAGAGCGGTATTCAGGATTGCAAAGCAGATAGCGAAAGAGAGGTGTGATGTGATGGGGGTGAGTTGCTTGAAGGATGAAGTGGGCCAAATCGTTGTCGACCCAGATGGAATTAAAGGAAGATGGAAGAGAAATATGGAAATGCTGTTGAATGCAGAGAATGAACGGGATGGCAACATAGAGAGTAACCCAGTTTTAGGACCGGCAGAGAAGATAACCGAGAAGGAAGTTGAGGAAGCAATAAAAGCAATGAAGAGTAGAAAAGTGGGAGGGCCGACGGGAGTTGTAGGAGATATGTTGAAGGCAGCGGGAAATTGGGGTGTGAAGAGAATGACAGAGATCTGCAATCTGGTGGTGAAAGAAGGCCGCATTCCAGTGGATTGGGAACTGAGTACCGTCGTCCCTCTATACAAGGGGAAAGGTGACCCTCTGGACTGTAGCTCGTATCGAGCGATAAAGTTATTGGAGCATGGAATGAAGGTATTGGAAAGGGTGTTGGAGAGGAGGATAAGGAAGAAAGTGAAGATTGACGAAATGCAGTTTGGATTTATGCCAGGATTAGGAACGACAGACACGCTTTTTATTGTGAGGCAGTTGCAGGAGAAGTACATGGAGAAGAGGAAGAAGTTGTTTCTTGGGTTTGTTGATCTGGAGAAAGCATTCAATAGGGTTCCACATGAAGTAGTGACATGGCCATTGAGGAAGTTAGGAGTGGAGGAATGGTTCATCAGAGTAGTGATCGCAATGTACAAAAGAGCGAGCACAGCTGTAAGGACGAAGGACGGGAACACTGGTGAGTTTGAGGTGAAGGTGGGAGTGCATCAGGGGTCGATACTAAGTCCACTACTATTTGTAGCTGTGATGGAGGTGCTGGCTCGGAACGTAAAGGAGGGTTTAACGTGGGAGTTGTTGTATGCAGATGATCTGGTGTTGATTGCAGAAAGTATAGATGGACTGAAGGAGAAGATGAACAAGTGGAAGGAATGCATGGAGACAAAAGGTCTGAAGGTGATTATCGGAAAAACGAAGGTGATGGCAAGTGGTAAAGCATGTCGCTAGGTGGAAAGAACTGGGAAGTGGCCGTGTGTTGTGGGCAGGAAGGGTGTCAGAGTGAATTCCATTCAATGTACAATGTGCGCTGAGTGGGTTCATCAAAAATGCAGTGGTCTGAGAGGGTCATTAACCAGTGTGGCAGCTACATTCAAGTGTAAGGTGTGCACAGAGGGAGCTGCAGATGGAGGAAATGTTGAGATGGATCTTGGAGACGGCGTGAAGCTGGAAGGTGTGAAAACATTTTGTTACCTAGGAGACATGCTGAATGGACACGGTGGATCAGACTCGGCAACGGTTGCTGGAGTGAGATGTGCATGGAAGAAGTTTCGGGAACTGAGTGGCGTGCTGACGACGAGGGGAGTGTCGTTGAAGCTGAATGGAAAGGTGTATGCTGCATGTGTGAGAAGTGTTATGATTTATGGGAGCGAGACATGGGTAATGAACGTAGAGCAGCAACGAAGGCTGGAAAGGGTGGAAATGCGAATGGTTCGATGGATGTGCGGAGTATCGTTGAGAGAGAGGAAGACAAATGATGAATTGCGAAAGATGATGGGATATTGCCTGTGATTGATGCTGTGAAGAGGAACAGGCTGAGATGGTTTGGTCATGTGTTGAGGAAGGATGAAAGTGACTGGTTGAGAAGAGTGATGGAAATGAATGTAGAAGGAAGTAGAGGATGGGAAAGACCGAGAAAGACTTGGCTAAAGATGGTCGAAGAAGAAATGCGGGCAAGGGGGTTAACAAGGGGAGATGCAGAAAATAGGGCAAAATGAAGAAGATTGTCATGGGGACCACAAGGCTAACCTCTGCTCTTGCAGCGAAAATGGCCTTAAAATGCCTGTTGTATTCACCTGGATCCCCTCTCTTTGGCAATGGCATACAGAATGACAGCGTCCATCTTTTGGGCCAGACGAACCTACTCCAGGTCTGTGTACAGATGGCTGTTAAAAGTCTATTGCCTCCTCTCCAACTACCTTGAAGGGTTCTACTGGATTTTCTTTGGCACCTGGATTTTCCATTTTCCACCTATTTTAAGTCTTTGATGAAGGTACAGCACCACTCAATATTCGATTGCTTAGAATGCAGTCAATCTGATTTCTATGTTGCCCATCAGGTGAAGTCTATGCCTACACTTGAGTTGTTTGACCCATGTGTTTGCAATTATAAACTCATTCTCCACACAAAACTCCAGCATTCGTTCCTCTGATTCATTTTGGATGCCAAGTCCATGCTTTCCTTTAATCCCTGGTGCTCCTGCTTCTCCAATTTTTCCATCCCATTCTCTCATAATAATTAAAACTTCTCATTAAGGCACCTGTTCTACCAGTTCCTATGACTTTCCAGAAAACCCCTCCACATTTTCTGCATCTGCTGCAGAAGTTGGAGCCTGCATCTGAATGAAGTTGGTGTTCATGGGATGTCCTTTCAACCCTTCTGACATTCACCTATCATTCACTGGGTTGTACAGTATCTATCACAGTACTGATCCTGCCATATTCTTTTTGCAAATCACTGCTACACCATTTATTTTACAAGTTTAGTGACGAGAAAAGAACACTTCGGAATTATCAGATTGAACTGCCCCCAAAACCAGTCCAACGAAGTTCACTTGTCCCCAAAATTTCAGTTATTGTCCTCTCCATCTCTCTCTCTTTATTACATCTAACTTTCCCCGATCCAGTGACCTCACATTTTCAATTTTGTGAACGTTTGAGAAGCCCAAAATTAGACTTCCAGTTCTGGCGACCTCAGCGACTGGATTTCCTTATGGGTTTAATCCAGTCCTGCCACAACAGCCAGTCTTACTCATCAAAACACTTTGCTCTTCCCCAGTAGCCATTTGGATGCTTTCACACCTGGAGCGAGGGGTCATTATCCTGCTCAGCATAGTCTTATTTCTTACATTTATGATCATGATTGGTTTATTGCCACGTACAGAAGTGGTTTGCTATTGCCTTCTTCGAGCCAGTGTCTATATTAGACGGGTGATTCCAGACATTGTTCTCCATAAGATAATCATCTGCCCCGAGTATCAAGGCCATACAGTCATTACTGGCAATGTGTGCCAGCTGCCTGCATGGTCACCCACCACCTGCTCCCATGTCGTCAGATAACCTTGATCAGGAGGGTTAACAAATCTCCTTTAAAAACTCTTGCTGCCTACATACCATTAATCCCTTCACCCTTGCTTTCATAACCTGAACAGCAAGCAAGCGGCCGATTTGGATTCGGAGTTTCCTTCTCCTAGATGAGCTGCCTTTCAGGCTAATGGGCTCCATCTGCCCAAAGGCGATGGCAAATGAGTCCCATCTGCCTGTAAGACTTGGAGAATACTGCAAGATTCCCCCTAGGATTTGCAGTATAGCACAACGTGATGGTGACATCAAGGTGTAGCTATAGGTTGGAGAGCTGATTACAATCATCTTTACCCCCAACCACAAAGCTGTGTCCTCCTAAGAATGCTCCAGTACGGCAATATACAATGTGCTCATGTGACAAACATCACTTATTGGTCACAAATAGTGCTTTAATGGGATACAAGTTGTCTTCTACTTCCTATACACAGTTAGGGGGTCTTACTATAATATATATATATATATATATATATATATATATATATGTGTGTGTGTGTGTGTGTGTGTGTGTGTGTGTGTGTGTGTGTGTGTGTGTGTGTGTGTGTGTGTGTGTGTGTGTGTTAACAAATCATTAACATTATATAACATTATATATATATTATATATATATATATATATACATATATAACATTATATATATATATAATGTATATATATATGCGGACACCCCTATATGCGGGGTGTCCGCATGTTAACATTATATATATCTGTCTATCTATCTATATATATATATATATATAACTGCAGGCCAGTTAAGTTCTTCCACACCGATCTCGACAAACCATTTCTCTACAGACCTTTATTTGTGCACGGGGGCAGTGTCATGCTGAAACAGGAAAGGGCCTTCCCCAAACTGTTGCCACAAAGTTGGAAGCACACAATTATCTTGAATGTCATTGTATGCTGTAGCATCAAGATTTCCCTTCACTGGAACTAAGTGGCCTAGCCCGAACCATGAAAAACAGCACCAGACCATTATTCCTCCTGCACCAAACTTTACAGTTGGAACTATGCATTTGGACAGGTAGCGTTCTCCGGGCATTCGCCAAACCCAAATTCGTCTGTCGCACTGCCAGATGGTGAAGGGTGATTAATCACTCCAGAGAACGCGTTTCCACTGCTCCAAAGTCCAATGGCGGCGAGCTCTACACCATTCCAGCCGACGCTTAGCATTGCACATGGTGATATTAGGCTTGTGTGCGACTGCTCGGCCATGGAAACCCATTTCATGAAGCTCCCGACGAACATTTGTTGTGCTGACGTTGCTTTCAGAGGCAGTTTGGAACTCGGCAGTAAGTGTTGCAACTGAGGACAGACGATTTTTATGCACTTCAGCACTCGGCGGTCTCGTTCTGTGAACTTGTGTGGCCTACCACTTCTTGGCTGAGCTTTTGTTGCTCGTAGACGTTTCCACTTCACAATAATCACACTTACAGTTGACCGGGGCAGCTCTATCATGTCAGAGATTTGATGAACTGATTTGTGGAAAGGTGGCATCCCATGACGGTGCCACGTTGGAAGTCATTGAGCTCTTCAGTACGGCCCATTCAACTGCCATTGTTTGTCTATGGAGATTGCATGGCTGTGTGCTTGATTAATTATATATATACCTGTCAGCAATGGGTGTGGCTGAAATAGCCAAATCCACTAATTAGAAGGGGTGTCCGCATGCTTTTGGGCATGAAGTGTATGTATGTATACATGTGTGGTGGTCCCATTCTTTGCATATATGTTGGATGCCCCAATATACCCTGTTGTTTCCATATTTTTGTCCACTGTTTGTGCTCTGTACATTGTTAAGACCTTTGATGCAGCTCTATATCCTTACTCACATGTACTAAATAATACATTGTTTGTGTTTGTACATAATATATATATATATATATATATACATATATATATATATATATATATATATATATATATATATATATATACATATATATATATATACATATATATATATATATATATATATATATATATATATATATACATATATATATATACATATACATATATACATATATATATATATATACATATATATATATATATATATATGTATATATATATATATATGTATATATATATATATATATGTATATATATATATATGTATATATATATATATATATATATTAGGGTGGTCCACAGATATATGTAACATTTAATACTATTAAAGATCCATGCTCCACATTGGAACAAATATGAGATCAATTGGAACTTATTTAGAGGTTGCTCAAAAAATAACATTTTTTATTTATCCTGTTTTTTCAGATGGCAGAAACTCGCAGCTCTTCCACAGTTTGGTTACTGGGGAAGTCTGAAAAGGAAATAAAATGTGGGGGACTACCAACCAAAGGACACACATTGCAGAAAATGGTGTACCATCACATACAAGAACACCATGCAGTTCGTGAAAGTGCCAAACTTAGTGTACAAGCTGTGTGTGCATACTGGGAGAAAGCACGAATTCCAGTGCAGAGAGTGGATTCCTGCGAGCGCCAACTTTTGAAGTTGTCTCATGCCTACAAACCAGTAAAGAAAAATAGAACCAAGACTTTCGAAAACTATAGAGTGAAGGAGCAGATGTTCAAAGGTGATCTTCAATCCCTCTTCGATATCTCACGAAATGATGCGCTTGAGAAAATGACGAATGAAGAAGACAAAGCATTCCTTATCATGCAGCGTGAGGATCCCTCAAGTTCACGTATGGGATCTGTGGACAACACTCTGGCAGTGAAGGAGAACAGAAAGCATGTCAGGCTTGAGAATGAAGATAAAATAAAGAAGAAACATGCTGCTGAGACTCTAACAGCAATGCAATCTGTTCCATCAATATCGGCTGTGGTTGATGCTGATGCTGAGTCTGAGATTGAAAGCTCCGATTCAGGGGACAATGAATTCAAACTCCAAAGTCCATCTTCTGCGAAACAGGCGAAAAAGGCTCCCATCAAGGTGATCACTCCAGCAATAGTGGCAACTCTGGACAGAGTAAATCTCTCAGATCGGCGTGCTATGTTTGTGGCCAGTGCTTTTGCACAATCTTTTGATCACACCATTGAAGACAAGTGCAAGCCAACAATAATAAATAATTTGAGTTATTGAAAGTAGATAATTATCGATGAATTGATGCTAAAAATTCTGTATCTTATTCATTAAAATTTGTCAACATTTTGAGCAACCTCTAAATATTGTCCAATCAAGCTCAAATTTACACCACAAACTACTTTCTTCAATAGGAATAGGGGCAGGCTTGTGGAGAAATGAAAATCCAATCTTCAAATTTTTGGACCACCCTAATACATACACAAAAACACATATAGTCAAGGTTCGTGGAAGAGATATAATAAAGAATGTATCAGGATGCAACATAACAAAAGGAACAGCAGAAATCGAAGGGGGAAATGCAAACAGTAAGGCCAAGAGAGAGAATAGATGGAGACGGACAAACAAGGGATGTAGGTAACGATGAGGGTTAAGGAAGAACGCAGGGTGTGGACAGGATGGATGCAGAAGCAAAAAAAGTTGGTGGGGGGGGGGGGGGGGGGGAGGGATTAATGAGCGAAGAAAATATCATGGTTTTGGATGGAGGGTGATTAGTTGGTGGTGAACAGTTGTCTTGAAGTATACAGCTGTCTTGGAGGGTAAAATGACATTGAAGATGGAGCATTTGAATCCCACGATGCAGTATTTTTTCCCTGATCGGAGGAGTGTCTTTAAGGATGAGAATACTTCAGTGCACAAAGCACTTGTTGTCAATGGGTGGTTTGAGGAGCATGAGGATGAGGTTACCCATCATCCATGGCCCTCCCAATCGCTCGGCCCCAAATCGCATGTAGAACATTTGACATATTGTCTGGAGAGGTGCCCGAGACAGCAGTTTCTGCCTCCATCAAACCAACATGAATTGGAGGACTTTCTTGTGGAAAAATAGTTCCAACTTCTTGTAGAACAGTTACAGACCCTTGTTGACCCCATGACACATTGTATCCATGCCATCCTAAATGCATGTGGTGGCCCAACACCATAATAAGTGACATTCTGTTGGTGTTCACATTTTTGTCTGCTACTTGCAACACCCAACCACAAATTAGCAAACAACCAATCAACTTCTTGTCACATCAGCCAATCAGAGCGGTTACCACGAGCCGATGTAACACACAAGCAGCAACCGAATAACCGATCGTAATATCTGGTCCAAATCTTGTTTCTCATTCGAAGAGGTCAATTGAACCACCATGTCAATTGTTCTGTTGCATCCGGATCCATTCAGTGTTGTCTTCCACGAGCCTCGACTCTGGATATATAAAAAAAATGTGCACGGTACTCATATCCAGGTGTCAAAATGGATCTAAATTATTTCCATCTCATAAATAATGAGACTTGTGTTGATTTGGAATAAATCATTTACACAGCAGAGAAATGGGATCCATGGTACCGAGCCGATTCGTCACTAATTGTGAAGTCATATCCAGGAGCTCCCGTTCATTAGGATAACGTGGGTGGATGAAAGGACAACGCGGCTCTCGACTCATAGCTCGAGCCCCCTACGTGTCCTGTCATGGCGTTGCTTCGCGAGACGCCTCTTGGTGCCAAATTAAGGATTAACGTGAGCAAACACGACTTGCCGTGGGCTGTCACGGTATTCCAAACAGCAGATGCAGCTTGCAGTGGAGCCCATGATCGAGACACTTTGAGGAAATTCATTCCTCTTACCTATTCCAGTCTTGCATCTATTTGAAGACGACACATGTCTGTTGGTGGAAGATAAGTGCACCGGGAGTCATTTGAAGATCTTGATGAAAGAATTGAAGGTTTTCATTAGAAAACACTCATTAAAGCAACCTTTGTCAACTTAAAGGTATATTGTTGGACGGATTTTAAGAATTGATCCTGAACCAGCAATCCTGAACAAAATTTCAAGTTCCCCCTACAGTCAAGCAGCCGGCCCCAGAATCATTCCCCCTGGCCAAATGCACAAGGTGTTGGGACCATTAAAATTGGGGAGAATAATTGGGGAGCCGTTAAAGGAGAAGATTTTTAGTTGCAAAAAGTCAAAGACTATCTTAATAATTCCAGGTTCAAATAAAATCTGTTTGATTCACCCCCTGCCCGCCCGCAGTAAAATGAAATAAATAAACTAACGAATTAAATTTATTGGGTGTCAATAAAGCACAGACCTCCTGTGTCAAAGTTCCTTGTGTTTATCTCATTACAAGTACCGACAAAAGCCTGTCAAACATGACGGGTTGGAACAGTTTATTCGATGGTACAGCTGCGTGAGCGTGCCAATGTCTGAAACCTCGGCCTCGTGTCTGGTGTGCTTCTATCTTTTTTTTTATTGATTAGACATCATAAAGACGTACATGAACACTCATTTTAATCTGTGCTCGTTGCACATCATGTGCAGCAAGTTTCACACCTCCCTGCACCTCAAATTTATTGTTATTTAAAAAAAACACTTCCGTACACCGCCCTTGAAGCTTGGTTCGCAAGCCACCGTCTACAGTTCCAATTTGAAGAGACGTAATTACTCTTTGATGGAAGATGCTTTTATCGATTTTTTTATCGTCAAAAATATAACGTAGTGAACACACAGTCCTGTTAAATGATTGGCCTTTAAAACCCGACTGAAATCGTCCTCATGAAGGGTGACAGACACCTGTACAAATGTACAAACGCACACTGTTTTACATGCTACATATTCGAGATCACACCCTCGCGAGTAAGGAAGAGCACTCTAAAGATTCGAGTTTGTGGATACAAAACTGAAAATACATTTTTTGTTTCCATCGTTCTCAAATAGACTTTAGTGGGGCGGCTTAGCCCAAATATTCAAAAGAATTGTGCATTTTGTGATACAAGCACCAAATTTGGCACAAATGTACATTAATATGTTGCGAACATTTTCAGATATTGGGCCACATGAAATTCCGTAATTTTTTTTTTCAAATTTTTTCAAATTTCGTAATTTCAAATTTTTCGGGTGACACCGTCACAATTTCGGTCTTCGAGGCCGGCCGATAGGCAAAGTGTGACCGGAAGGGACGAGGTTCTCCTGACCACGTGGCCCTCGATCTGGGAAGCGAGAGGCGTTCCATTAGTGGACGCGCCCCTCACGCCCGACTTTTGGGCGGCCCCGGCAGGCCGTTTGTTTTGACGTTCCGTGACAGGCCCCGCACCCCCACCTCCGGGCCGACCGGAAGCTTGTGCTGAGTACATCATACCTGAACAACTCAGTGAGGCAGAACACAGCAGTGCACACCAGGGTGACCCCTTCAGTGCATAAACCAATTAACCTGTCCACTGCAGGGCATATAGAAATGAAGTTATTTTCTGCATATAATAATAATATAAGTTCAGTTCTATATAACAATTTCTGTTATCACCACTACCACTACAACTACCACTACTACAAGCTTTGTCTGGAATTTTGTGGACTAACAGACAAACAGACATACAGACAAGCTGGGATCAAAACATTACCTCCTTCCACCATTGAGTGTAGAGGTAAACATCATGGAAATTATATCATGCCCTAGATTTAATTCATGCTTACCCGTGTATTTGCTTCACTGGTTCACAAGGTCTTTTGCATACATGTAATTCAGACTCTCGTCTTCATTGCTGACCACACAATGTTCGCAACATATTAATGTACATTTGTGCCAAATTTGGTGCTTGTATCACAAAATGCACAATTCTTTTGAATATTTGGGCTAAGCCGCCCCACTATATCGGCCGGCCTCGAAGACCGAAATTGTGACGGTGTCACCCGAAAAATTTGAAATTACGAAATTTGAAAAAATTTGAAAAAAAAAATTACGGAATTTCAAGTGGCCCAATATCTGAAAATGTTCGCAACATATTAATGTACATTTGTGCCAAATTTGGTGCTTGTATCACAAAATGCACAACAGGTTTGCTATGCTGCTACACTACTTGGAATCTGCCAGTAAACAAGATTCAATTAAACAACGAATTTGTTGTTTGATAAATGTGAGGCTTTCCCACATGGCATGCTTTATTACCCACAACCCCCACTAAAGCTCCCAGGTCATATCACCACCAGGGACGGTTGTATATGAATGACCTCTTGAGCAAGTCTTACCGGTAGTTGGGAAACTTCAGGCAGCCAAATGATAACATTATGATCTCACCATTCCAGGGTGAACAACAAACAGACTTGAACCCCATTGAATATGATCAACCTTACCTTACCGTGCAGCTTTATCACAAATCCACTTAAAGCTTCACTATCTGTCTGCAGTCCTGACATTAATGAGGAGCTAAATTACTGAAGTTATCTTACCATTTAATGAGTTTGAAATCTCACTTTAATCACAGCGTGTTTCGACCGCATGACACGTGGACTGCGTGCGTCATATACTTGTTTGCGACATCCCTGTAATAGCCTGATCATTTCACATCGTGAGATCAAACGTGTGCAAAAGGATGCTCTACAAATTACGTACACACAAACATGATGGATGTTTCACCCAGCTCTATCCCACCCTCAACCCGTCCATTCATTGACTTTTACACATATTTATTTTACAGAATTTACAACCCTCTGTATATGTGTCGGTGTTTAAGAGAAAGTCCACAGCTTGGCATACAATTACAACAACACTGTGATTTGTTTATTTCCTCCACCACCGAAGGTGGACAAAGGAACCGTTTTCATTCCTGTCTGTCTGCTTGTCTGATGATTTTTAAGTGATTCTTCATAGGCCCAAAAACGACACATATCTGGATATCCCAAAGAGTTAAAGACGGATGAGGACGAAACTTGGTGGACAAGTTGGGTGCATGATAAGGATGAATTGATTTGATTTTACGAAATATCCAGATACAGACATAACTTTTTTTTTATTGTTATAATAATAATAATAATAATAATGCATTTATTTTATATAGCGCTTTTCAGGAAGCCCAAAGACGCTTTGACAGAGTGCAAAACATAATGCATAGCAAAACATAAAAACAATTGCAAAAAAAAGAAGAATCAATAGGGAAATATTCAAAGCACAAAGGAGGGAGAAGGAGAGGAGATAGTCAGGGGTTAGATGCTGTGGGTTAAATGTTGAATGCAGTGTTGAACAGGTGGGTCTTGAGTGATGTTTTGAATGTGGTGAGTGAGGAGGAGTCTCTGATGGTGTGAGGTAGCGAGTTCCAGAGGGTGGGAGCAGCGATGGAGAAGGCCCTGTCCCCCCAGGATCTAAATTTGGTCCGGATGGGGGGGGGGGGGGGTCAGGAGGTTGGTACCAGCAGAGCGGAGGTTGCGGGTGGGAGTGTGTCTGGAGAGGAGGTCAGCCAGGTAGGATGGGGCCAGGTTATGGAGGGCTTTGTAGGTCAAGAGGAGGATTTTGTACTGGATTCTCTGGGAGATGGGGAGCCAGTGAAGCTTGTAAGGGACGGGGGTGATGTGGTCACGGGTCCGGGAATGGGTGAGTAGACGGGCAGCGGAGTTCTGAATGTATTGGAGTTTATTGGTGATTGTTGAGGGTGAACCATAAAGGAGGCTATTGCAGTAGTCCAGACGGGAAGTGATGAAGGCGTGGATGAGGGTTTCTGCAGCCACGGAGGAATTTAAGGGTTTTATTAATTAACTCAAGAATGCTGAAACAAACGTTGCTGAAATTTGGAACATATTATACCTCGACGTACAACGCATTTACTTCTGAAATTTGCAGCCAATTTCGTCCAGTAAAAGCCGAGAAACAAATTTTCAGTCCTTATGTTAAAGTTGCATCCAGAGAAACGATTCCATATAAAGGGAGTGGCGCTTTGTGCCTCCCATGATAGTAACAACCGGAGCCATTACGTAAGCCGGAGTATAGATTCTCCTGCTTCTTGTTTATCATAAAATATAACCTGTAATAGGATGACAGGATAGCTGAGGTGGTGGGAGAGTGTAATTGTGTAGGAGTTTCCCTTCAATGAGCTAATTCTCTATTGAAACAAGAAAAAAAAGAAAAGTTCTCTGTCTGGATTCAATTCCCGACCAAACAAGATCTGAACTTAAACTTGCGACCTGGTTCATCGTAAGCCTGATAGCAGGGCCTTGCATTGGAGAGTACGCTATCTTTTTGGAGCCGTAGGTTCATTCTATCTTCCACAGCATTCATTTGTCGACGATAAGGATCCCATGTCACCTTACAAAAAGTGGGTCATTGCGTTCCATCGGTACCTGGTCAAATTCCAAGTTCTGGCTTTGATTGAGAACTACTTTTGCTGAATTGAGAGCTACTTCCGCCGCATTCTCACACATGGAGTGGTGACGTGCCTAGGATACTGGAGGGAACAGTAAATGAAATTGAGTTCTGGAATTTTGCACTTGTTGCAAATTCCACAATGCCTAGCAGCACCTGGGGTGTACATCATATGATTATAATCACCTCAATAATGGGTGTCGTTGTGGGAATGCAACCAGGCCATGGCAGAGAAAATGCCTGTTTTGGATATTTTGGCAATGGTATTTGCAACTGTCCAACGCAAACATCCTAATTGGTCACGCAACCTCAAATCAGTACAAAACACACGTTTAATAATAATTTTAAAAATCCAAGTAATTTGCATTCATCAGGATAATTGCGAGATTTCTGGTCATGAAAACATCAAGCCAGTTTTTATCTACAGAAGATTGGCTGCACAGAGTGGTGAGAATGGCTCTTCAAGGTTACATTTGTTATTTCGATTTGATGTACCGTACTCTTACGGAGTGTGGGTGCTGCCGAAGAAACCTCTTGGCAAGGGTTATACTGGGTGGTTTGCCATTGCCTTTCTGGCATTGTTTGTCCGTTCTCTGTCCTTTTATATGCTAAGTATCAAGCAAGGAAGCAGCACGTAATTGCGAAAAGTAAGCAGCACGTACTTTTTATTTGCGAAAATCGAAGATTTTTTAAGTATATTGGTTGGTCTTGTGCGTTATTCTGTCTGTTTGTCTGTATGTCAATCGCTTACAGGTCGCAATTTTCAACCGATCTTCACGAAACCACCAAATGGTAGGGTTGGTCATAAGCAAGAAGCCTATTGTTGTTTGGGGTCAAAAGGTCAATAGATCAACATAGGCCAAAAGTCACCAACTTTGTCAAATTTCTAAAATCCTCAATTTTCAGCCAATTGATTTGAAATTTTAAGAGGATTTGCATATCGGATCACTGAATTCAACCACCAAGTAATTTTGAGGTCAATATAGGCCAAAAGGTCAACACAGGCCAAATTTCTAAAATTCTCAATTTTTAACCGATTAACTTGAAAGTTGAAGAGGACTTGCATATCTGGTCACTGAATTCAACCACCAAGTATTTTTGAGGTCAACATAGGCCAAAAGTCAACATAGGCTTCAAAATTCAATGACCACCAATTATAATTTAGGTCAACATAGGCCAAAAGTTCAACATAGGCCGAATTTCTAAAATCCTCAATTTTCATCTGATTGACTTGAAATTTTAAGGGGATTTGCATACCAGGTTACTGAATTCAACCACCAATTATTTCTGAGGTCATCATAGGCCAATAACGTATTTCAGGAATTTCGTAAGTATCATCCGATGCATGACATATTTCTTTTTTAAGTCTTTGGTACGACTCAGACGGGTTTAAACCAGCAACCTACGAGACTCAGAGCAGCCGCTCTAACCATTAAACCACCGAGTCTGGTTAGGGTTATATACTGGGAAAGATTTTTTTTGGGTATGTTTGCACAAACTTGCAGATTGTAACCTTTGCCACCAAAGATGGATGGATGGAGGTTGTTTTCACCAATGTTTGTATGTCTGCCTGAATGTGAGCAGGATATTTCAAAAATCTATGGACGGATTCGGCCGAAACTTGGTGGACAGGTTTGTTATGTAACAAGGACGAATTTATTCGATTTTGGTGAAGATCCGGATCAGCATCCTAGAATTTTTAACTTTTAAAGTGATTTTTCACGCTTGAGAGAGAGGGCTAAAAACTATATATAGCACGATATTTTAAAAGGTTGTGGATGGATTATGACAAACCTTGGTAGACAGGTTGGGTATTTGTCAAGAGCAAATTCATTTAATTTTTGGTGAGGATCCAGATCCGGATACTATAAATCCTAATTTTGAAAGTGATTTTTCACTGTTGAGAGAGAGAGAGGGGGCCAAAAACGATATATATTACAGTATTTTAAAAGGTTGCAGATAGCTTATGTAAAAAACTTGGTCGACAGGTCGGGTAGTTGACGAGAATCAATTCATTAGATTTTGGTGAGGATCCAGATCCAATTTTTACTTTACAATTGAGATAGAGCCAATACTATATATACTGTATGTATGTATGTATGTATGTATGTATGTATGTATGTATATAGATATAGATATATATATATATATATATATATATATATATATATATATATATATATATATATATATATATATATACATATACATATGTATATACAGTCACGTGAAAAAGTAAGTACACCCCCATGTAAAGTTTTGACTTTTTCAACATATTTCAACATACAGCTATTTGATCTTCATTTCAACAATATTGATAGATAAAGGTGATATAATATAACGAATATCATGAAACATTTACATTTTGTAATACATTGTATAATTTAAATAAACATAAATGCAAATTTCGCATGTGGAAAAAGTAAGCACACCCCAACATTTATCATCTATCTATAATTCCAGTAATCTCTGTACGTTTGTACGTCTGTACGTCTGTTTGTCTGTGACCGCTGTTTCTCGACAACCACGGGTCCGATATACTTTTAACTTGCCAGGTATATTGCTGGGGACCCGAGGATGTGCCTTTTCAAGGTTTCATATTAATCGGACAATTACTTACCGAGCTATGTCCAAAAAACGATTCAACCAATCAGAGAGCAGCGAACGATCGCGTGTGCCGAACGTGGAGGACACACTCTGCCTCGGATGGCACATTTGAGAGCGTATTCATTTATTTCACGTTTGCAAACTATGTTGGCGTTAAACTATGTTTTAAAACTAATAAAACCGAATTTGCGATTCATTCGCTTTCCTGCGCGTTTGTGCACGCGATGGCGATTTCTTTACCAAACTCCGGAAGCCGTTCGCTTTGGACCAAACCATTGCATGTAAATAGAGGGGGGGGATTGTCACCGTACTCGCAAGCCGTTCGCTTTGGACCAAACCATTTCATGTAAATAGAGGGGGGGGATATAATTTTAGATATAGATATAGTACGGGCAATGCCCTAGTTACTTCAAATACCTAAAATTAGAATCAGGGGCACCAGCTCAGGTGCAAATGATAAGAACATCGTTAGAGAGGATCTTGGAGGAACCTGTCTTATTTAAACCTCAGACATTTAGTTTGGTTTGCTCTTTGTTGTTGAAGTGTGCGGCGTCACCATGCCTAGATCAAAAGAGCTCTCTGAGGCCTTCAGAAAGAAGGTTAAAGATGCTTACGAGTCTGGGAAGGGATTTAAAAATCTCCAAACAAATTGAAATCAATCATTAGACAGTTCGGAATATCATCTACAAGTGGAGAACATTCCAAACAATTGCCAACTTGTTCAGGCCAGGCCGCCCCAACAAGTTCAGCCCGAGAGCAGACCGCAAGATGCTGAAAGAAGTCTCTAAGAACCCCAGAATGTCATCATGGGACCTACTGGTAGCTCTTGCCACTGTTGATGTCAAAGTGCACGAGTCTACCATTAGAAAGAGGATGCACGAATTTGATCTACATGGGAGGTGTGCCAGGCGGAAACCTTTGCTGTCCAGAAAGAACATCAGGGCAAGACTAAAGAGTGCCAATGAACACCTATGCAAAGACCAGCACTTCTGGAACAATGTGCTCTGGACAGATGAGTCAAAGGTAGAGCTATTTGGCCACAGTACCAGAAGACATGTTTGGCGAAAACCAAAGACAGCATTTGACCACAAAAACCTGATACCAATAATTGTAAAGCATGGTGGTGGAAATATTATGGTTTGGGGCAGCTTTGCTGCATCAGGGCCTGGGCAGCTCACCATCATAGAATCCACTATGAATTCTTCATTGTACCAGAGGGTGCTTGAGGATAATTTGAGGCCATCTGTCAGAAAGTTGAAGCTCAACTGAAGGTGGACCTTGCAACATGACAAGGACCCTAAACACATCAGTAAATCCACCAAGGAATGGCTGAAAAGAAAGAAATGGAGGATTCTGGAATGGCCAAGTCAAAGCCCAGATCTAAATACCATCGAGATGTTGTGGGGGGATTTGAAACGAGCTGTGCATGCAAGAAACCCCTCAAACATCGCACAGCTGAAAGAATTCTGCATGGAGGAGTGGGCAAAAATTTCTCCCAGTCGATGTCAGAGACTGGTAGACAGTTTAGTCAGGCAGCTTAGCAGCATATTTATCGAAAATGGGGAACGGCTTGACAAAAGCGCCATTTTTATTTTGGTGGTCCATCAGAGACCATACAAAATAGATTTAGGACCAGAGGCAAGAAATATACAGTGTTCTTCACCTTTTTATTGGACAAAAACCAAGGACAAAACCAATTATGTATATATTTTCAACAAGGAGGCTAACTTTTATTTCATTACCTGCATTGTTATTTGTAAAACGTATGCATGCCTGCATAATAAATCTTTCGCTTCCATGTAATAATAATTAGTAATATAATACCGAGTGTTTATACAAATGTGTTATACTTGTGACTCGCGCACCCCTCATATAATCTAACATGTACGCAACTACAAGGATGTAATGACAATATAGCTTTAGAACAGACAACATGTTGTTCAAGGTAATTTGTCCAGCAATTTATGTATTTACGATTTTAGTCTAACTCCATTAGCTGACGATTTATTTGCATAAATGTATTGCTCGATATTATGCTGTGCGAGTCGTATTTGCGCAAAAGTCAAACACTGTATATGTCTTGCCTCCGGTCCTAATTCTATTGCATATGGTCCAATGAACCACTAAAATAAAAATGGTACTTTTGTAAAGTCGTTCCCCCAAAAATTGCTAAGCTGCCTAACTAGTTATAAGAAACGCCTACTTGAGGTTGTTTCTGCCAAAGGGGGCAATACCACCTATTAGAGCCAAGGGTGTACTTACTTATTCCACAAGCGAAATTTGCATTTGTGTTCATTTAAATTATACAATGGACTACAAAATGTAAATGTTTCATGATATTTGTTATACTAGGGCATGCCCGTACTATATATAAGCTAGGACGTGCCCGTACATGGGTGCCCGTTCCTTGCCAAAAAAAAAAAAAAAAAACAATTTGTGTAGGGGTGTGTGTGTGTAAACATCCTAGGGCGTGCCCGTACGTGGGTGCAAAAAAACATGCGTGCAAACAACAACAACAAAAAAAAACTTTGAAACCACGTGGCAGTAACGACCAGAGAACCCCCCCCCCCTCTATTTACATGAATGGTTTGGTCCATTCGCAACGACCACAGAACCCCCCCCTCTATTTACATGCAATGGTTTGGTCCATTCGCAACGCCAAAGCGAACGGCGAACGGCTAAATCGCCATAGCTCGGTAAGTACTTGTCCGATTAACTTAAAACCTTGAAAAGGCACATCCTCGGGTCCCCAGCAATATACCTGGCAAGTTTCAAGTATATCGGACCCGTGGTTGTCGAGAAACAGCGGTCACAGACAAACATACAAACACACATACACACATACACACATACACACATACACACAGAGATTAATGGAATTATAGATAGATTATGTCACCTTTATCTATCAATATTGTTGAAATGAAGATCAAATAGCTGTATGTTGAAATATGTTGAAAAAGTCAAAACTTTACATGGGGTGCACTTACTTTTTCACGTGACTGTATATGTATATATATACAGTAACATGAAAAAGTAAGTACACCCCATGTAAAGTTTTGACTTTTTCAACATACAGCTATTTGATCTTCATTTCAACAATATTGACAGATAAAGGTGATATAATATAACAAATATCATGAAACATTTACATTTTGTAGTCCATTGTATAATTTAAATAAACATAAATGCAAATTTCGCATGTGGAAAAAGTAAGTACACCCTTGGCTCCAATAGGTGGTATTGCCCCCTTTGGCAGAAACAACCTCAAGTAGGCGTTTCTTATAACTGTCTACCAGTCTCTGGCATCGATTGGGAGAAATTTTTGCTCACTCCTCCATGCAGATTTCTTTCAGCTGTGCAATGTTTGAGGGGTTTCTTGTTTGCACAGCTCGTTTGAAATCCCCCCACAACATCTCGATGGGATTTAGATCCGGGCTTTGACTTGGCCATTCCAGAACCCTCCATTTCTCTCTTTTCAGCCATTCATTGGTGGATTTATTGGTATGTTTAGGGTCCTTGTCATGTTGCAAGGTCCACCTTCGGTTGAGTTTCAACTTTCCGAAAGATGGCCTCACATTATCCTCAAGCACTCTCTGGCACAATGAAGAATTCATAGTGGATTCTATGATGGTGAGCTGCCCAGGCCCTGATGCAGCAAAACTGCCCCAAACCATAATATTTCCACCACAATGCTTTACAGTTGGCATCAGGTTCTTGTGGTCAAATGCTGTCTTTGGTTTTCGCCAAACTTGTCTTCTGGTACTGTGGCCAAATAGCTCTACCTTTGACTCATCTGTCCAGAGCACATTGTTCCAGAAGTGCTGGTCTTTGCCTCGGTGTTCATTGGCAAACTTTAGTCTTGCCCTGATGTTCTTTCTGGACAGCAAAGGTTTCCTCCTGGCACACCTCCCATGTAGATCAAATTTGTGCAGCCTCTTTCTAATGGTAGACTCGTGCACTTTGACATCAACAGTGGCAAGAGCTACCTGTCGGTCCCGTGATGACATTCTGGGGTTCTTAGAGACTTCTTTCAGCATCTTGCGGTCTGCTCTTGGGCTGAACTTGCTGGGGCGGCCTGGCCTGAACAAGTTGGCAGTTGTTTGAAATCTTCTCCACTTGTAGATGATCTTCTGGACAGTTGAATGATTGATTTCAAATTGTTTGGAGATCTTTTTAAATACCTTCCCAGACTCGTAAGCATCTATAACCTTCTTTCTGAAGGCCTCAGAGAGCTCTTTTGATCTTGGCATGGTGACGCTGCACACTTCAACAACAAAGAGCAAACCAAACGAAATGTCTGAGGTTTAAATAAGACAAGTTCCTCCACGATCCTCTCTAACGATGTTCTAATCATTTGCACTTGAGCTGGTGCACCTGATTCTAATTTTAGGTATTTGAAGTAGTGATAAATATAGGGTGTACTTACTTTTTCCACATGCGAAAT